>NW_013665848.1:483726-504581 GCF_000517525.1 Limulus polyphemus | reverse complement strand
TAATAGTCGTTTTATTCTTCGGATCTACATAGTTTAACAGTCGTTTTATTCTTTGGATCTACATAGTTTAACAGTCGTTTTATTCTTTGGATCTACATAGTTTAACAGTCGTTGTATACTTTGGATCTACATAGTTTAACAGTAGTTTTATTCTTTGGATCTACATAGTTTAACAGTCGTTTTATTCTTTGGATCTACATAGTTTAACAGTCGTTGTATACTTTGGATCTACATAGTTTAACAGTCGTTGTATCCTTTGGATCTACATAGTTTAATAGTCATTTTATTCTTTGGATCTACATAGTTTAACAGTCGTTTTATACTTTGGATCTACATAGTTTAACAGTCGTTTTATACTTTGGATCTACATAGTTTAACAGTCGTTGTATACTTTGGATCAAGATAGCTTAACAATCTTTCTTTATAAATATATTTCCTCGAAAATAGTTCCGGCACGGTATTCCAGCCATAAATCTACTCGTGACGGCATTGTACTGTTGAATGGTCAGAAATCGAAAATTATTCGTGTACAAATAATTAGACGCTCATGGTGTCAAAGATCGCATGTGCGGCGACACATTATATAAATTGCAGTTAACCTTCCACATTTCATGTAAAAATATATTGTAGTTTTGTATGTATCAGTAAGAACTTTACATTTCGAATTTATACTGCAACTGATTGAAATTTATTTAAAATAAAACTAACATAAGAAATAACTGTTTCTCTTCCTACTCGCTCATCCAACCATTGCACATAAAATGTTAAAAACAATTAAGCTGAATGTTGTGTTACTCTACGATGTCAACATTACGTGAGAGAAAAAAAAGCTCGTGATTTTCTTGATAAACATTTGTGCACAACAGTAAAACATTATTACAATAATTAATTACAATAAAACTTTAAGACCTATAAATGTTTTAGAACATTTCGTTTCAACTACTTGCATTTTACGAAGTATGAACTTTTCATAGCAGCATTTTTTCACAGATAACACTATTTGTACAAGAAGAAAAAGCTATAATTTTTCCATCATTGCGTACAAATGTTTGCCTTTAAAATAGCGGATGTAAAATTGAATCTAAAGCTGTTAGCTCTAATCCTGCGTGGCATGGATTTCAACACTCCATCCTGTAGACGAACATACAGATGGCCAATCTTCCTTATAATCCGACTGTCGCTGCAGGATTTTCGGAAAGGGAGTAGAGAGTAAGTGTTTCCATGGCAACAATAAAGAATTTCAAACTTGGGGGTCTTGGGTGTGCTATTAAAGTGGCGGTAGGTGCTTAATCCTAGCTGCCCTTCTTCTAGATTATCAGTTAAAAGTTGAAAGTATATAGTCCATATTTATTTGCGTAGTTTTGAACAACAATTTAAAATGAAAAATAAATAATCGGATTTTATTACGTCCTACCTTATTTATTTACCACACTGCCTTTGATTGTACAAGACAAGACCACAACTGTAACTGTAGAAAACAATAACTTTACTATTAACCAGACACATCGAATTTAAGAACTGTTATAAATATTAGAAACTCTTTATATTGCTGTACATGTTGGCATATGGCTACAAGGACGTTTCAAGTCATAGTATTACTAGCTTTTATTTTGAATCATAATAAATATTAAATAACAGTAACAAAAATATTCATATTTGAGTCTAGTTAGACTTTAGTATAATGCAGTTGAGTGGTGGTTAATCAACCCTCTAATTGTCTGACCAACACAACGTATATATATAGTATGTAGCTCACACTCATAAAAACACACACAAAAAACCCTTATGGGTATTGAGAGAGAGAGAAGGACGGCTTGTACTTTTGGATAGCTCAGTGATAGAGCAATGGCCCTGATAGTTATAGGTTCTGGGTTCAAACCCCGCTCTCGAAATCTCTTTAACACCTATCGGTTTTCTCACTTACAACTACTAGTACCAGTACTTCAATAGTTCGCTCAGCATGCTGAGATATAGACTCAATCTAATCTGTCTTGAATATGTAAAAATCGATAAAACATGTTTTTTGAACAATAGAAACTCACTTGGAAAAAAATGTATCAAACTATCGTTACTTTCTCAAAATCATCGATCGTGCAGTATCTTGTTTATTATATTTTTGTTGATTTGTTCTGGTGATGGACTAGTTCTAAGTCACTTATTTCCGTCTCAATTCTCATTACAATAAAGTATTATTATAAGAAGACATAAATGTATACTAATCGTCTTTCATTACTATGCTAACGTAGATATAAAATTATTCACTGTACTTAAGTATCATCAATTATGATACTTAAGATAAATAAGTATTTTATTTTTTGTAAATATTTTGAGATTGTAGTACATTGCTAGGGCTTTCACTTTGAGTTTTTTTTTTTTTTGTTGAGCACAAAGCTTCACAATGGGCTATCTGTGCTGTGCCCATCACGGGTAGAGAAATCTGGTTTTTAGAGTCTGTCGACTTACCGCTGAACCACTCGGGCGTCACATTGGGAGGAAAAGCATTTAGAATGTTGTAAGATACAAAATTAATTTTTGTTTCTTTAAGGTTAAAGATAGACGAATAACAGCAAATGGTATATGATTTAAAAGCTATCAAAACATGGATGTTAGCAGAGAGAAAGTAGTCAACTATTTGGAATTAGCAAAGGTAACACTATATAAGATTGATAGAGGTTTGTTGTATCACTGAGGGCCTGATAGAAACCTGCTCAGTTGATAAACTAATACAAATCATGAGTTGAACTTTGAAAAACAGCCCAGATGAACTCGATGAACATTTCTAAGTTTTATATAACAACAAATATCTAATGAAGTTTTTATTGTTGACAAAAAGGACACTAAGTTCACGATCTCGCATCTTTTGTGATTTAAAATTTATGGGTCAAGCACTAAGAGAGTTGAAACAGTAACTATAAATCTTGCGTAATACCAAAGATTTTATAACCATTTCATGCACCTGCTCCCAGATCAGTCACTTTGAGTGGTACAGAATTGTTATGTAAGAATAATAAATCTGCTTAACAAATGAAAGATTTTTCCAAGAAGTTTTAAAATATTTGAATTTGAGCTATGTGACTTTAGGTTTAATACATATATAGGTGATCGAAACACTAAAAAATTCTAAAACTAAAATAAATTATTTTTTTAGAAAACATTTTGATATTTTACTGCAAAAACTGTCAAGAATGAGTGCTATAGTTATACTGTTGTATAAGGAATTATAACAAAAAAGTTTCATTAATTTATTCAAAGTTCTGAAGAAACCAAATTCTCACACCCAAACTCCACTATTACAAAAATCACTACATATGTAGAATAATGTATTGAAACCGATGGAATTCATAAATAATAGTATATTATTAAACATATTGCCACAAACTAGAGAAAACAAAGATCTGGTGTAGTATGCAGGAATATATAAACTTCGTGTGTAGCCTTTCAAATTAGTGGTTTACTGCCTGAATAGGAACAAAATAAAATATATAAAGATTCTCAGTACGACTATTTAGGAGTTTTGGAATAGTTTTTCAAGCAATTAAAACACCTATATAAGTAGCTAATGTCTGCAAATCTATTTAGAAAGGATAATTTAAAAGTCTCATGAGACATTGTTCTACTTGCAAACTTTTTAAAATAGGTTCCATTCTTAGGCAAATTTTAAAACATTCGAATGCCAGAGATGAGACATTTTCTTATCTAAGGCAAAAAATGCAAAACGTTTGCCTCTTAGACATAAAAAAATGTTTGCAGAAGGGCACGTAAGTGACTATAAAAACAAAATAAATAAAGGAATAATGGTTGTTTTAGTACTAAAAAAATAGGGCAAACGAAAATAGGGATAATTAAGTAAAGAAACTTTTGTTTGGAAACAGAAATGTAACGTTAGTCGGAAAGTTGCTGGCTCGCTTGAAAATAACAGATAATTAGCTTTGGGTGATTTAGTTTATTCTCTGTAACTTTACGATTCGAATTTCTCCTGTTCTTTTCCTTTTTCGACAATCTAAATAAATAAAGATTGTTAGATATTGGAAGTAGAGAGTTGATTATTACCAAACCAAATTCTAGTTTCTTGTAAAGGAGTGAAAAAAAAGGAACAAGTAATCATCAACTTTTAGTTTACATTATATGCAATATTTTACTTTCTGACATCTTCATGAATTTGTGTTTTGCTGGAAAGAATTATCACGAAATATTCGAAAGCATTCATTGATCTAACTAAATCTGTAAGTTATGTATTTTAAAACTCAAAAAGATTTGAAAAATAGTATACTTGGAATTTAAAACATAATCATGCAAGCAATTACTAGTAGTAATTATCGTATTTACTCAAGCGAGTTTGAGTAGACTCTCAAGCTCATTCAGATGCATTACAAGTTAAAAACTTGTTCATGTTTGTACACAAGTATAAACAGGAATTTGTTTTATATCTTCAACAATTTCAGAAAGGCCGCTCAAAGATGGAATTTCGTGTCATAAAAAAGCAGTAAACATAAAATAGTAACGTAAATATACTTTATGGAAAGGGTACTTGCCTTCTATAACCAATTAATTATAAAAAGCTGCTGCAAATGTAACGTTAAGCTGTATAATACCAACGCAAGTAACAATGAAGGATGAAACACATACAAAAATATGAGACAATATACACCTTTGTTAGACAGAAAAGTAGTAAGTTCTTAATATAAGACAGGTTGTTATTTAACTTGTCATTAAAAGCAATTTAATGTTTTTGTTTTTACGATATTGGCACTCTAATACAGACACATTTTTACATGTGAAACCAAAATAATTATTAAATAGTTCCAAAATGCATACTGAAAACATCAAAAACGAATCGTACATAATTTAAATAAAGGAAATGGCCAACTCTAGCTTTTTGGGTGGTAGTCCTATCAGGTTTACATTACGAGGACTAAAGTAAACTTGTAATGTTTTCCTAGGAAAGTATTTTGTGAATTATGTAAAGCTTTGGTTTAACCTGCAAGAACGACACTGTTACATAATGTAGTCAGATATTCTGTGAGGTTTTCTTATCTGACCATAAAGCGCGAACTATAAAAACATTGTTGCGCGACTTTACGGGAACATATATGCATTTCACCTTTAAATAAAACATAATGTGTAATATGAATGAAAATGCGGGAGGATATTTTTCACAAAAAAAATATGAAATAGCTGCAAACGTAACTCAGTAATCTTACTGTACAAACTATTGTTAAAACATGTAAATTGAAACCCATTAATATTAATGTATACGTCAGTAACGATGATTAAAAGCAAAATTTTAGACTTTTGTATTATAGAAACCAGCAAATAGGAAAACGAAAAAGACGCAGATGGTTTATTCCTATAAAAATGTAACAAATATTTTGAACAAAAATTACAAACAGTCGCAAACTATTGTGTTCTCTCCTTCAAATATGTTTGTTTAAGAAAGTGGCACGAAGTACAGAAAATAATAATATAAATTATTTACATCAGGCACAAAAAACAACAACAACTTAGAGTTTGGTTTCTTGTGAGTTTGTTGAATAAGTAAGAATAATCAGCGGAAGAATAAGCTATTTGTTTTTAACTTCTTTGTAATTTCTTTCAGCAGACATTCGATGGTCAATACATAAGATTTATACCGAAATCATACCGTCTTCCAACACCAAGCAGCGACAAAACAATAGTAGCTATTTGAAGAAGATACACAATACCGAAATCATACCGTCTTCCAACACCTAGCAGCGACAAAACAATAGTAGCTATTTGAAGAAGATACACAATACCGAAATCATACCGTCTTCCAACACCTAGCAGCGACAAAACAATAGTAGCTACTTGAAGAAGATACACAATACCGAAATCATACCGTCTTCCAACACTTAGCAGCAACAAAACAATAGTAGCTATCTGAAGAAGATGCACAATACTGAAAGACATACAAAACAGCGGAAGTGATAACTCTCCGAGTTAGAAATACTTACCCTCGCCTATTAATTGTTATATTAGATTGATATAACAATTGTGGCATATTCAAAGTTTTTTATACCTGACAGTATGGTGTAGTTAATATTTGGAAAACCTTAGAGAATGAGCTAACTAGTAAGATGCTAACACGCAAATCGATCGTTCAGCATACATTGTATTTTTGCCAGAACTTAAAGAATGTCATGCTGCACATCTGACACCATTACCATCAGTCTAGAAACATCACATTCCCACAGACATCTATAATGAAGATAATGATTGTAATGCTATAGTCGTGCTGTGTTACATTACTGACATAATGCAACCTAACATCACCATAATCAACAAGAAACTCCATTTAACACCCGTGTTACATTGATTGGAACCATGTGAGGAGAATGGCAGGCCACACCAAAGTTTGTCAATATATATAGTGACGAAGGCGCTAGGTATTACTGCATGAAACACTTTCATTTTCTGTCTTTTTCTTAGTATTTTTGTCTCTTACAGTTATTGACTGACAGAAATAGACGAACCTGCTTATTAGAAGTACACAAGAAAAAAAAACGGAGTTTACTGCTATTCAAGTCCTCGTTCAGTGGCTAACAACATGTGATCACAAAGCACACTTTGTAATAACATCGTGCAATCGTCTTCTTTTCTGCTTTTTTATTTATTTCTTTTTATAAATGCTCGACTTTATTGATTGACGAGACTGAGTTCCATGAGACAAACGCACGTATTTATGCAACTGAGGTAAGGTGTACATACGTATTGGACGCTGTGCTTATTTTTTTATCAAATATTTCCCTTTCATCGTCATTATTAATGCAAAGAACCTGAGATTGACGTATTTATTCAACAGTATTCTTAATTTTTGTATGTTGACAGACTCATGAACGATCACCATCTTTTCTCCCACTGAATCTATTGATGTAAAGAAAACTAGGCCTCAAGAGAGGAGAGAAACTAATCGAGATTTATTCAAGCTATATGATATAAGGCGGATACAGTGGAGAAAATATACAAAACTCACAAACTGATGAATGGTTAAATCTAACATTTTGAATGTACGCGGAATATCGAATTCGCCCCTCAGTTTTTATACATACATTTCCATGAAAATCTTGAGCAGAATTAGTTTTTTCTTTCTGGATTACAATAGTTCTCTGGTTGAATTTGGAGTACAAATAGCAGAAAAATGCGCCTTAGAAAATTCAAAGAGGGAAAAACAAAACAAATTATATTTCAGAGTTCGATAGAATGTGTATAATAGGAACGAAGCTAATGAAAACTTCCTTACACATGGGACGATAAATAAGTATTCTTCTTAATACTGAGTTTATGTGACAAAGATAATTGAAAAGCGATTTCGTATTTTCCACCTTTTTATGAGTGGATTGTGATCTAGTGTTAGCGTTTGGGACTACGCACATGAAGGTCCATGGTTTGCGCGACGATACTGATGAAGACGACCCGCGCTTTCAGTGTTAAAAGAGTGACAGTTAATCCCATTATTATTATTGGCTCGGCATGGCCAGGTGGTTAGTGCGCTCGACTCACAATCTGAAGGTCGCGGGTTCGAATCCCCGTCTCACCAAACATGCTCGCCCTTTCAGCCGTGGAGGCGTTATAATGTGACGGTTAATCCCACTATTCGTTGGTAAAAAAGTAGCCCAAGAGTTGGCGGTGGGTGGTGATGACTAGCTGCCTTCCCTCTAGTCTTACACTGCTAAATTAGGGACGGCTAGCGCAGATAGCCCTCGTGTAGCTTTGCGCGAAATTTATAATAAACCAACCTAATCCCATTATTCGATTCAAAGATGAACTAAGTCCTTATAGCGGTAGGTGATGCTGATTGGCTACCCTAGTCAATAGTTTTGAACTATTGTACCCGAACTATATGGATTTCTGACATGGATATTTAGCCCAAGTGCCTATTAGGGGTCGTTCATGTTAGGATATACTAGTGTCAGTATTTCTCTCACGATATTAATCAAAATGTCTTCATCCATTTTTTCAAAAAATACTTTGATGCGGTTCACTCGTTAGTTTACACGAAATCTATGCACACTCTTCGCTGGGAGTGACATGACGCTCGTGTAACAACTCGCCGTCCTATCATCACTCAAACGATCATTCGTACATATGTTTTAAATTAACGATAAAAATGACCTTATATAAACTAAAACTAAACTTTTTTTCCTGTTAAATACCAAATGTATGATGAAAACACGTAAATACTGCCAGGGTTTCGTTAAGAACGGTGTAATTGTTATACGAGTGTCCGCGAAGAGTTTTTATTGATTCAGTGTAAATTAATGCGCTGAACTGCACCCGAGTTTTTTGTATATAAACGTATATATATATATATAAGGGCGAGGAGCTCGAATAATCACGATACATAACTAACAACACCTGAAGTTGAGTATTACAAATATCACAGTACAAAACTTAACACAATTTTTGGCACCTGTCGTGCATCCTGCTTCTGTGGAAGCTTGGCGTGTGTGTACTATGTAGAAGCTATGCACGTGCTTCCTGCTTCTGTGGAAGCTTGGCGTGTGTATGCTGTCTTTGTAGACGTTTGACACATGTATGGTATTGCTGTAGAAGCTTGACACATGTATGGTATTTCTGTAGAAGCTTGACACATGTATGGTATTTCCGTAGAAGCTTGACACATGTATGGTATTTCTGTAGACGTTTGACACATGTATGGTATTTCTGTAGAAGCTTGACACATGTATGGTATTTCTGTAGAATCTTGACACATGTATACTGGTTCTGTAGAATCTTGACACATGTATACTGGTCCTGTAGAAGCTTGACACATGTATGGTATTTCTGTAGACGTTTGACACATGCATGCTGGTTCTGTAGTTTGGTGTTTATGATACACTTAGTATTTTTTCAGGACAGGAGAGAAGGTACTTTAGTTACGATTGTTAGAAGCTTAAAGAGACATTCTGCAACCATAAATATTTGATACATCAATTTCTCGATCGCCCAATTCTCCATAGCGAAAAATACCAGACACGTCCAATATTTCAGAAATCTAATAATCATGATTAAAGATTTACGTTTGTCTGTTCTACGTGCAGTATCATTTTAGTCAGTTGTTCGTCGAAATATGACTTTTTAATGAGCACAATACATACATGATAGACGTGTTAACTTATAAAGTAACTGCTAGTCATGATAAAGACACAACATAAACTTTGTTTTACGGCACAAGTACCTACTCTTCCTCTCATTTTCCAAACATAAGAGCTACCACAATTATGTCAAAAAGTTTAAGAAAATTTCTGTATATTGCCCTATTTGTTGTCAGAAGATTTCAAACATCCGTCCTTATTACTTAAACGGATGTTATACTACCTACATACTTATTGTCAGTTTATCTCTCTGATTATCGTAATATCACTCTGTTCATTTCATATTTTAGTTAAAATTGAATTCTATATATCATTTGGTTTCATCCAACTAGCATCATCTTTGTTTTCTAGACATAGTTTTTGCATCACCAAGTCGATATGAGAATAATATATCATACTCTTTGCTATGAATCGAACCGTAGTTTCGAGTTAATTTTAATAAACAGAGTTTTAAGAATTATTAAATTTAGTCGTCAATACCAATTATTTGATTAAGGGGTTTATATATATATATATATAACGTGCTTCTTCTCAAATAATTTGAAATATCATCTTGTAATTACGAAAATCCTTTTAAATATAATTATTAAGAATAGTTCTAATACTTTTAAATTATTGAGAAGAGGTTTAAATTTAGTTGATCGCTTTAGGTAGAATAGGGAAGGCATTTTATGAACTAACTGATCGGTGTGAAGATGGTTTAAATATAAACTTATTATTATAAAAGTAATTTTCAAAATCACCAGTTAAATCGCTGTCATGATTTTAGACCATATGATCATTTAAGTTTAATTAGTAATTAGCAATTGTTTATAATTAGGTACTAATTACTAATGAGTCTTATACTATGCTTCAGCTGTTTATCTGCTTCTGTTTCATGGAAGTCCTCAGAAGAACTATTTCTATGTTGGAAGCGATCGGGTGTCAATCTTGGGCATTCTTAATGGAAGACACGTGCGTTGTCCATTCAACTTGGGTCTCTCCCACTAAGTCGTTGAATGCTTTACAAAATTGGTATCCAGGTTTTTCTTACTTCTATGTTAGGTTGACTGAGGTTCTTATCAATTAGGTGCATGAAAAGGGCTTCTTTTATCTTTCTTTTTATCATGTATGGTACATATATTATTTTAGTATTATTCCAATTTCCGTTTAATCTTCCTCTCTAACATGATGTCCTATTGCAAGTGGATCGGTATCACTGAATCTTATCTGTCTATTATGTTCTTGAACCGTATTATTTTGTGGATACTGTTCTAACTTTGTGTTGTTCACATATATTCTTTATGTTTTCAGAGATAACTCTGACACATAGGAATATGGTTGTATGGCTGTATGTATGCAACTTTTTCATCACACGATACAGCTCACAACAAACACCCATTCGTTGACGTGATAGTTACCGAGACACATAAGTCATATGCCACAGGATTTTACAGGAAACCCAAAAATACGGGTAAATACCTGAAGTATAAGTAAACCATCCTAACAGAATAAAGATAAGCATCATAAACTATAGAATGAACAAGATTTTCAATACCGTAGAAGTTAACAGGTGAAAGAAAAACACATCACAAAACCCTCCTTAACAATGGGTATCCGGAACACTTGATGAGGAAGATAAACACAGGGAATAAAGAGGGGTGATTTCAGGTGGTTCATGAATTCTGCAATATTGTGTATTCATATAACGATTGTTTGTTTTTTTGAATTTTGCACAAATCTACACGAGGGCTATCTGCGCTAGCCGTCCCTAATTTAGCAGTGTAAGACTAGAGGAAAGGCAGCTAGTCATCACCACCTACCGCCAACTCTTGGGCTACTTTTTTACCAACGAATAATTGGATTGACCGTCACATTATAACGCCCCCACGGCTGAAAAGCTGAGCTTGTTTGGTGTGACGGGGGAGCGTAGAGTTGGAGTTCTGAGAGTGTTAACTTTGAAATGATCCAAGTAAAGATTAGAACTGATGATAGTGGTGAGCCTATAACTAGGCTTTTTCTTGTTGGTGGCATTTATCTTTTTGTTAAAAGTAAGTTGGGTTACTAAAAAATAATTACATTTAGGTAATTGCAAAGGCTAATAATTATAACAACGATTGATATCTGATTGCCACAACCTTACTGTAAGTACTTTATGTTATAAATAAGTAGTAGTTATTTGAAACAAATTTTAACCTTGATTTGATTATTTCTTGAAATTTTAAAAGCCACCACTCGGCTATTAATATAGCTGTAAATATTATGAATATTTAGTAGTAGTATTTAACAAGTTTTTATATAACTAGTTTGAAATTATATGTCATTGTATTATGAATACAGTTTGATTTAAGTTCCATAAAGTTATACAATGATTAACTCGCGCGGAGCCTGGTTGAAATGAAAAACTTTAAATATATGTTAGACTGGGAATTTTTAATAAACATCTGTTTTTACGAAAGCTATCTCAATTATTATCTTACTCCTAATAGCTGTTTCTAAGCTGCTTTTATGACATAAAGATAGTTATTTTAATGTTATCTGGTCGTGAACAAGTGGTGCTTTACATATCTTTCGTCTTCTATGGGAATAACTAAATCATTTTGTTTGTAGTTAACGTATAATCTCAATACTAATTCTGCTTACTATTCTATTTTAATTTATGCAGCAAAACAGAGAACTGAGTTAAAATACTCAAACAATCAATTTTTTTTAGCAAACAATTAAAAACCTTTATTCTAAGACAGATCAACATCCTTAAAACAGACACTCAACATGTTTTGATGTCGAATTCGAATCACGCCATCCTCAGGAGTGTGAAAATAAAATCTGTGCACATCATGTATATACATATAAACAGAGAGCCATTGGTCATGTGACTACTTAGTTTACATATTGAATTTAAAAAGGTTACGCCATCTACATATTTTCCGACTTTCCAATCCTTCATCCTTATCTAAGATATGATTATTATTTTTAATATGTTTAATTATTTCTATAGTTTCTCTGATATTTCTAGCCGCCATATCATTCGGTTCAGCCAGTTATTTTCCTACTGAATGACATGACCAGAATGACTTGCATGTTCACTTTTGTTTTTAACATTTCTCTAATGCTAAGTCTTATATTTCTTCTAGTTTGACCAGTATATACACAAACACATTCACATTCAACATTATAAATAACCGTTTTCTTTATCAGATTAAGTGCATTTTTAGCTTTATTTAATATTTGATGACTTTTATTCAATGGTTTATAAATCAGAAAAATAATTGTGTTTTATTTTGAATTTTCTAAAAATCTGACATGACAAACCTTGGTAAAAATGGAAGAAACTTAACCTGTTAATAAAAGAACTGATTTGTTCTAAAATAATCCGAATAACCGTTGTAATGGTAATACAAAAGTAAATTTATGTATTTGAGAAAGCTAGTGTTTAACCTCATGAATATTTAGGTTTCTTGTATAATATATATATAGGAAGACGGGTCTGGAATAACACGACCACTCCTGTGCAGTTATTACGACATTTTTCATAGAACGCTCTAAGCGATTTCATTGATTTCATTTTTCAATGTCACCTAGATTTGCTAGAGTTCATATTTCTTCTAATGGAAAGAGATTAATAAAGCCATCACTGGATACGAATACAACATAATAAAACACGATAGTAATTATCTACTGTATGCCCGGCATGGCCAGGTGGATAAGGCGCTCGACTCACAATCTGAGGGTCGCGGGTTCGAATCCGCATCCCACCAAACATGCTCGCCCTTTCAGCCGTGGGGGCTGAAATCCCACTATTCGTTGGTAAAAGAGTAGCCCAAGAGTTGGCTGTGGGTGGTGATGACTAGCTGCCTTCCCTCTTGTCTTACACTGCTAAATTAGGGACGGCTAGCGCAGATAGCCCTCGTGTAGCTTTGCGCGAAATTCCAAAAAACAAACAATCTACTGTATATTTTGTATAGAAAATTCTTGATGCACTGTTTGATAGAATTAACCCAGAGTCTGTATTTGCTACCGGTAGCCAGTTGCAATCAATATGCCAAGACAAAAAAAGAGTCACAGCCTTTTCAAGAATAATTTTTTGGGTGCTGCACCGATTGATATTTTTTCACCCCGTGTTCCTATACCAAACTCCACAGTGGCTAATGTCTTGAATAACTGTAAGAATCACTGGAGGTACTAAAGTGGGCAGTATATATATATAGGTCTAGCCGTCCACATTTAACCACTCCTCAGTTCATGAAAACTTTGAAGGGTGTTGTATTCGTAAATCGCTGAACAGAGTAATGAATGCAATCCATTAGCTCTTATGGTGCTTTGGACGTCGAAATTCGAGTGACAAACAATTGAAAACCATCAAATGGATCGACGAATCCCCCTATTTGTTGTTTACATCAGATGGACAGTTTGTTTTGGGTGTTTGATGGTAACTTTAAGGAAGCTTTAGTTATGACCATGTTGTTCCAGTCGTGTTTTGGCTAGTTTATGTTTGGATCTTTGTAATGTTTTGTATTATTGTGACGTTGTGAATAATACTGCATTGTACAGATTTATGGAGCTATAAGGAGAGGTGTAACAGTCTATTCCGCCAGAAGTGTACCAAGGTGGTGGTAAGTATTGGATACAGAGGTGTGACAGTCTATTCCACCAGAAGTGTACCAAAGTGGTGGTAAGTATTGGATACAGAGGTGTGACAGTCTATTCCACCAGAAGTGTACCAAGGTGGTAGTAAGTATTGGATACAGAGTTGTGACAGTCTATTCCACCAGAAGTGTACCAAGGTGGTAGTAAGTATTGTATACAGAGGTGTGACGGTACCAGATGTGTACCAAGGTGGTGGTAAGTATTGGATACAGAGGTGTGACGGTACCAGATGTGTACCAAGGTGGTGGTAAGTATTGGATACAGAGGTGTGACGGTACCAGATGTGTACCAAGGTGGTGGTAAGTATTGGATACAGAGGTGTGATGATCTATTCCACCAGAAGTGTACCAAGGTGGTGGTAAGTATTGGATACAGAGGTGTGACAGTTTATTCCACCAGAAGTGTACCAAGGTGGTGGTAAGTATTGGATACAGAGGTGTGACAAGTAAACTATGATTAATAACCAAACATTATCCCTTCTTCCAATAACAAGGTCATCAGTAACGAAACACAGCATACACACTTTACACTTACCGTTCTAAGAGCATAACTGTTAGTGTACTTTACACACTTTAAAAAATAATGTTAACCCTAAAAATAGATTTATGTCAAGTAGAGTGGACTAGAAGCTCATAAAAAAAGAGAAAAAGTGTAAACACAGCAGATGATGTACATTATTGTCTCCTATAAGAACACTTAGTACATGATAGTAAATGTACATCACCAAACGAGTGCCAATAATCTTGAAAACTTTCAATAAGATTAATGATATCATCACAACTGATGGCAAGTGACAACGTGAACAAATCAACGAGGGTAATTTCTGTCTCTGGTCTTCTAAAAAAAAAAAATCTGTTCCTCAAATAGGGGACGAGGGTACTATTATTATGCTATAGCTCTCGATTAACCACAAAATCATATTACTGTCACCATTCTGTTATTTCTCCTAAAATAATTGTATAAATATGCCGAGTTTTCCTTATCCTTGTTCAAAGATAGACACCGTGAGTTAAATCAACTTACTCACTATTGAATAAGCAAGTCACGAAATTTGCAACGTTTAATTGACATGTTTGTTATAACTACGTCTTAACGAAACTGTTACCTGCCAGCAGATGAGAAGGCAGCCTGTTGTTAAAGGGGTTAAAGGTGCACACTGTATAGACCACTGTATTTTTATTGATGGAAATCGCCACAGTTATCTTAATATGTAAAATGAATAGTGAAGCATCTTTAAGTAGATTTTTCCCGAAAGGTTATTCAGCCGAAATCTGAAGGTTAATGATATTAATTATTAATAGTAAACACGGGTTATGTTCACAACATTTTAGCTTTTAAGCCGGCCCAAGATTGATAGTTCTAGAAAGTCAAAAGTCACAACTCACTGTCTTATTATAGCAATTGTTTATACCTGTACAAAATTACGAAAAATTAACTTAATTCTAACTTATTCCTACTTTGCGATCTAAGAAAGCGTACATCACAAGGCATTATGAAATGAAACGCATAGACTTACGCAAGGCTTTGCAGGCAAGACGAGTGCCATGAGTGGAACAACCTTTCACGAGGTGTCACCAGAAGTAGCAGCAGCAAATTTGCAACAAGAAACCTTCTTCTGACAACCGCGTTATCCAACTGCCTACACGCTTCAAAGACAGAGATCCTCATCGTAACCGCGCAAGTCACGTGATATTAGTTTCCATGGTTACCGAATCTTTATGAGTTAATAGTCGGTTCAGTTGTCTCATACCTGCAGATGATGAATTCCAAGCTTTTAAACGGTAAGTCATACACTGTACTTAGAGCCCACTTAGACTGTGACCCAGGGAGGAGTTTATTAGAGGTAGAGTATTAGAAGCAAGATGAAAGTGCAAAATTAAACGTTAGTAATAAGTCTCAATTTGTAATTTTAAAGGTTTAGTAGGATTAATCAGTTTGGTTCAAGAGCTGATGTTGGTGAAAATCATGTGCTAAAAGTATAGGATTGTTATATTATGTTAAAACATTATATGTTATAGGCTCTAACAAGCAGAACATATATATGTGTGTGTACTTCATTATATATTTAATATATATGTAGAGAAGCAGGGAGAAGAAGAAAAATAAAATTACGTACCGAACTGTTCCACCAATTTACTTTTAACTATAGAAGCATTACAAATTTATTGCCCCCCCCCCCAATGGCACAGTAGTATGTCAGCGGACTTACAACACTAGAAACCGGGTTTCTATACCCGTGGTGGGTAGAGCACACATAGCTCATTGTGTGACTTTATGCTTAACTACAAACTAACAAATTAAATATTTTTCATATTTATTCAGTCCTCTTAATTGTTTGTTCATTTATGGTTACATAATGGGCTGTCTGACCCCCCACGGGTATCGGAACCCGGTTTCTAGCGTTGTAAGTCCGTAGACATACCGCTGTGCCACTGGGGGGCCATCTTAATTAATCTACGTTTAAAATATATCGGGGGAGATACTTGATTTCACTACAAAAAGTCTACGTAATCAAAAATGTAGCAGGATATGGTCTAATTTTGACTTGTACGAACCTACTTAGTCCTATTTATATTGATAGAACATTATGGAACTCAGAATCATATTCAACAGATGCATATTTTTATGCCTGACACTTAAACTGTGGTAAGATGTAGTAAAGTCCGTTTTTTCACAAATGACGTAGGTTTTTATTTAATGATTTATATGAACAATTTCCTTTTGTTCTTGATACGGGTTTAACAGAAACTCGAGTCACTTCCAACTATGACTTTTGTAATTCATTAAAGAAAGTAATTAAGAATCTTACAGTTTGTTATGCTGTTCCTATGATAGTGATAATACGGTCGTTGAAGAGTTAGACCGAGAAAAACATTGTTATCAAGTTGCTTTTGGTACTGTTAGAACCGAAATGTCGATCTCTGTAGCATATCTAAAATCCACAAAACTTCTCTTAGGCATTAAGGTTTAAATTAAAGCACACGTGTTGAAGGTTTTTTTTTTCATTATTTAAATTCCTATTGCAAGCATTAAAATGGCTTTATGATTTTAAGACTAGTTTATACTACAATATTTCTACTGTGTAGTTCGTTACAAGCAAGTTTCTTTGACTATGTTATGCTTCGAAATTAACCATGGTCATTCTACTTGCTGCCAAAAAGAGGAAAATGCTTCCGGAAGATGAATTATTTTTTCAAAAATAAGTTTAGCTATGTGATCCAACAAGGATATAAGTAGCCTTTAAAATTGATACAAGACCAACCTTATTTTTAGTTATTTCAATAAAAGCTATGCAAAGCCAGCGCCATTTCTTTTTCCTCTTTTTATTTGTCAAAATTATCACCGATTCCCTCGGAACCACGAAGATGAAAAACGTTTCACTACCTGTAGTTTTTCTATTTTACAATTTGTTTTTCATTGATTTCGCAGCTTATCTACCATTATTTTTTCGAGAAATTTCGAAAAGGAAGGTTGACAAGTTTCCAAATAAATTCAATTTATTTTCACACTTTCAACACAATTCATGATTTCAGACTTAACAGATGAAAGATGCGAGAAAGGTTTTTAAATATAGAAGTATTTCCAAAAGCGGATTTCAACGACCATACTATACGACAACGACAGAGTCTTAATGTAAGATCAGTTTTTAAACGACGTGTTGTTGTTTAAAATATTAAAACACATAATAGTCTATTACATATGTTCTTGAACTAAAAACAAACAAACACTGCTTTTGATATAGCGTGTAATTGCTTTTTTTTTTTTAGTTTGAACGCACTTTATGCGGCACATGGGCTAAACAGCCATGTCAGAGCTTCCAAGGCTCATACAAATTCATCTCTAAATTACATTTGTTGACGAGAGTGAGAGCAGCGAATTATCAGCACCAGCCACATACACGGCTACTCTTAAATGAATATCAGGAATTACTGGCCCGAGATGGCCAGGTGGTTAAGGCGCTCGACTCGCAATCTGAGGGTCGCGTGTTCGAATCCCCGTCACACCAAACATGCTCGCCCTTTCAGCCGTGGGGGCATTATAATGTGACGGTCAATCCCACTAGTCGTTGGTAAAAGAGTAGCACAAGAGTTGGCGGTGGGTGGTGATGACTAGTTGCCTTCCCTCTAGTCTTATACTGCTAAATTAGGGACGGCTAGCGCAGATATCTCTCGTGTAGCTTTGCGCGAAATTCAAAAACAAACAAACAAACACGAATTACTGTTACATTTATAACTTGCCCACAGTTTGAAATGCAGAGCCTGTTCAATGACATATTGTGGCTCGAACCATCGATCTTTAGGTTCGCAGCATAGAAAGCTAACCACTAAGTCAAGACAGATTAGTAATAGAGCTAAATAAACAAGCTAATTTACTAAGATATTATACAAAATTTATAATAATATTTGAATAGCGTTTTCATAGTTAGAAATGACACTTAGAATATGATTTTCTCAAGATAAATAAACATGGTAAAGGAATTAAAAACATATAAATATAAATAAAATATATATATGTAAAAGTCTGCTAGCTATACAAAGTCCATAATATTTTTACTTTTTTGTATAGATTTAAGCATTATTTTTATCCATAATATAGATAAGAAAAGAACAAGATAAACTTTAACAGATTTCCGGTAGTAATGTAGGTAATGATTACACATTTAAGTCTTAGTTTGTTAGTACGCTTTGGTTTAGAAGGCTTGCGTCACAACTGAATTAATGATGAATTATTATTGTATTAAGAATTATAGTGTAAAACACTCAAAAGACTTTATAAGCTACTTATATATATTGAATTAGTTCGTTAGATGTGTAAGTTAATCATCAACGATCTTTTTCGGTAATTCCAATAACACCTTAGATGATTTTAGGTTAGCTATGCTACTCGTCAGAATAGAAAAAATAAATTTTATAAGTGATTTCCAATTATTGAATTTAAATACATTCCTGTCAATAATTACCTATTTTATGTAAAATAATAATGTCTTGAAATGAATATTATAATTTAATTCATGTGTATTTTACATTTATTTCATAATAATGAAAAAAAAAATCATACCCAATTTCTCACAGCACCTAACCACAACAACTGATTGCCTTCCAATGGTATTGTGTAAGATTTACTCAGTAACTATGCTAGGATATAACTATTTCGCGATTTAAACAAAAAATAATGAAGCTATTAAATTACTAGTCGTTACACATTTCGAACTGATAGAATAGAGAAAAGGCACCTACATAATAGCACTCATTGCCACCTCTTGGGCTGCTCTAATCGAATAGTGAAATTTTACTGTCACGCTTAAATTGCATCTAATGTTATAAAGTCGGAGTGCGAATTTTTT
This sequence comes from Limulus polyphemus, assembly GCF_000517525.1. Taxonomy (NCBI): domain Eukaryota; kingdom Metazoa; phylum Arthropoda; class Merostomata; order Xiphosura; family Limulidae; genus Limulus; species Limulus polyphemus. The sequence goes on along the minus strand of NW_013665848.1, from coordinate 485,498 downwards.
GTGACAACGGGACGCGAGCCATATACACTCCGATGCACAGCTCGGCATGATAGCCTTTAGTACACACCCGGCACAAAATATTATGAAAAAGACAGAAAACATCTAAGAAAAGTCATAGGTTATTGTTCAAAAAGTATATTCTGTACATTTTTCATATTTGAAATAGTCTTGTTTTTCTATTATGTAAATAATTTGTATGGATTTTACTCAAGGAAATAGGTTTATTCGTTACAGATAATACTGGCTTTTGTCTGGTTGTTCTTGAGCGCAAAGTTATACAATGGGCTATTTATGCTGTACCCACCATGGGTATCGAAACCCGCTTTATAGCGTAATAAGTCGTTAGACTTACCGCCGAGCCACTGTGGGTAGAAATAACAGTGTAAAAAAATATTAAATATATTACTGTATAATTCCTGTCTGTAATTAACTGATAAAAGCATGAAAAAAGCAACTATCACATTTTAGTTTTTAAATTAATTTTCACATCTCCAATAATTATCATTATTGAATTTTGGACATGACTACCTTTTTTAATTTCTCACTCTTACGTCACAACAATAATGTGTCATCAATTCCCGCTAATATTGTACTTTAGTACCAGAAGCATTACAGACAACTCAAGTAAAATGCAAAACCGACCACTGAACGAAAAAAAAACATAAAACGTAGCATACTTTAGTTTAAAATGATTGATTACCATAATTATTATCACAACTTCTTAGGCGATAATAAATGACAGCCAAATTGGTTTAACAAGTAACACCATGAACGGACATAGCGCGTGAAACTAATTATTAAAGTAGCTCCGTTTTTTGTCTATTTCCTCCTCATATTTTAGTAATTATACAGAACTCATTTTACATAAACTGTAATATGTATACATTCGGTTAAATGATATTTATATCATACTTTGAGAAATTGCATATTTTAGTAATTATAGAAAACTCATTTTACATAAACTGTCATATGTATACATCCGGTTTAATGATATTTATACCACACTCCGAGAAATTGCGCTTAAAAAATAACATTTTTTTATTAAATGTGATTATAGTCTTTATAAAGGTAATATTCTTGTGTATAGGAGACCTTACAAGAAATGTTTTCAATAAGAAATTTAATTTATCTGTACTGGATAATAAGTAATGGTAATGTATAAGAACTTATACAACTAATGTGACGGATTTATTATTTTATATATATTTTAATATCGACGTTTGTTTAGATTAAATTTATATTTATAAACATACATAACGTATACTGTTAAATATATATTGTGAAACTTCTGCCTATTCTCTAAAGTTGTAGAAGATTCTCGAGTGTAAGAATCAACAAAATATGTATCTACGTAAGCGCTTAATGTAGCTTTGTATTGTTACTAGTCTGAATTGTCCAGAAACTCTCCACACGCGCCTATAAATATAACCAAAGCGACGCGCCAAAAAAGACTATCTATTATTAGTTTGCTAGAGTCAGCGTGCTATAAACTTTAGAAGCTATAAATATGATAGTTATAACGCTTATCAATCGGAAAACTTCAGATATTTGACCAGGAACCTTTACAAAGTTCGAACATTACAAATCATTTAACTTCAGTGGATTCTCATCGAACATTAATACTTTAACAAAAACATTATACAACTTCATCGTGGAAAAACACGGCGTCTGTGACTGGTGAATAACGAAGGACAAAGCAAGCTAGCTCCCAGTTAAGCGAATTGTACCTACGTCAACTCATTTCGTAATTAACTCGCTCATAATGAACCCTC
>NW_013665848.1:470949-483032 GCF_000517525.1 Limulus polyphemus | reverse complement strand
ACCGTTCAATGAAAATGAAGTTGATAAATATTTCCAATATTTTGAGAAGGTTGCCCAAACCTTGGAATGACCCACCAAAAAAATGATCATTATTATTACAAAGTGTTTTAACTGGTAAAGCACAAGAAGCTTATGCCGCTCTCTCTTTAGAAGATTGTACGAATTATAATAAGGTTAAAGCAGTTATTCTCAAAGCATACGGGCTAGTACCAGAGGCTTATCGCCAAAAGTTTCGGCAAGCAAGATAATCAAAGTTATATGGAATTTGCCCACGAAAAAGAGGTTTATTTTGATCGATGGTGTAATTCGTTGCATATTGGCAACAGTTTCGACAAACTAAGACAATTATGTCTAATTGAGAAATTTAAACGTTGTGCACGTGACGACCTCAAAACGTACTTGAATGAAAAGAAAGTTGAAACCCTACAGGAAGCAGCTACTCTTTCAGATGATTACACTTTAACACATGAAACCATTTTTCATAAAAGAAATCCCTATCATCTCAGCAAAAACCTGTATCTGTTCAATTCACTAAAGTAGAGGATCCTTCTAAAAATCCAGCTCCTCTAGTTCAAAATCTTCTGACAGTCAGGATAAAACTTCATCAAAGCCACCAAGGCCTATCTGCCATTTTTGTAAAAAGCCTGGTCTTGTTATGTCCAATTGTTGGTGTTTGAAAATGAAAAAAACAAAAGGAGGCAACACCCAGTGCGTTTGTGTCCACATATGGACGTAGTTTCACCAGTTCACCCGATGTTGTTGATTTGGCCACACTGATATAAAGGCTGATGTAATCAGAGAGGTATTTAGACCTTTTGTGTCTGTTGGTTCTGTGTCTTTGACAAATGACACTGGCAATCCCATACCCATACGTTTTCTACGTGATACCAGGGCGACTCAATCATTGTTGTTAGAAGGTGTATTGCCATTAGGTTCGAGTTCTGCCACTGGTAAGTCTGTTATTGCTCAGGGTATTAAGGGTAGCTTTGTTAATGTTCCTAGTTTTGGGACCAGTTGTTGTTGGGGTAAGACCTACTCTGCCAGTTAAGGGTGTATCATTGTTTGGGAAACGATTTGACTAGGGAAAAAGTTGTTGTCGAACCTAAAATGGTTAACGAGCCGATCACTGTTTCAGCTAAGGATGATGTTGTGGTAGAGGAGAATTCCCCTTTATATTGCTTGTAAGTTTGTAACATTTATGTATAATAATTATAATTTTTGTGTAATAACTATTTGTAATAACTGTTATTGTAAATTATATTATTGTTTATATATTAAAACATATTTGTATTAAAAAAGAAAACTGTGAGTATCAATCTTGTTGGTAAATATCATAAACTGACTATATATATCGGCTTTTACTTAACTGTTAAATCCAAAGTACAATTTAACTACTAAATCTAAATTACCATTTAGCTCGGTTTCAGACCGTTCGAAATTGTAATACGTAACACTAAATACATTAAACATTTGTTCCGTCTACTTCATGGCTTGGATATAACGATTAGAAATACACAATGAAAACATAAATGTTTCAATATCTGGATACGGAAATAAATAAAATGATTCAGTATCTATATAAGTTATTTTCTTTAAATATGCAGTAAAATAAAGAAAGTGTTTGGATATTGTTTACATTAAAATCAAGAAAGAATTAACAATCTTTGCATTCCTTTAGCAATCAAAATCATTGTTTGGACTTCGTGAACAGAAAAGGAAAATTCAGGATTTCTAATAAAAGTAGCAACATAAAAACTAAGAATTTAGGAGAGAAACAGCTGCATGAAATGTCGTTATTTTAAAACTATCTGTTGTCACCAGACTATGTAAGCTCAATCACGCTATTTTGCTAAGAAAACTACTTTTCCATCAAGTAAGTTGAATCTAAGTATAATTTGTGGTTAAAAGTTAAGGGTTTTTAGCAGTTATCGTGAATGTTGGATTTTGTTTTTGAAATAAAAATCGCGACTAAAAACTATTTATTTCATTTTATGCTTAACAATTTCGAAGGTTATGTGGTTTTAAATCAAGTCTAATGGTAATAAAAATAGTTCATTATCAAAATTTAGCATATCAAATAATTAATTGAATGTTTATTGGTACTCGAGTAAATAGCCTTGTTAGCAAATTGAAAAAAAAAACAAAAGAGAGAAAAACTTGACCTGAAATTATATCCATTTAGTTGTAAACGAGATTTATAATTTTAGTGTAGCGTTAATTTTATCTTATTTTATAAAATGTTCACAATTTACTTAAATCACCACCTTACAGAACATTTTAATAAACAACTGCTATCCCATGCATTTTACTTCAGCCATAATAACACGCACGTTCCTTTCTCACAAATTTGAACCCCTCCTCCACCCCCAAATACACTGTTGATAAATACCCATTAAAATTTACCGTTCCTTTTTTTAGGTAAGCAAAATTCCATACTGAAATCACAAATTATAGAAATAATTAAAACGTTTTATCTACAAGTTCAGCTACAAATGATATTTAAATCACCTTTCAAAATACAAAATATATTCCGATCTAAAGACCTATTACCTACTCCTATGTGTTGGTTGTAATACCACTTGTCAAAACATTTCGCCAATTACGCCTGCGAGCCTGCGAACATAGGGGAATATCACGCAGAACTGTTAAAAATGATCAAATCCACCAGACTCCACAGTCCGCACACATAGTGAAAACACTAACCACCCGGTCTTGATTACGAATTTCAAAGTCATCTCATCTGGATCATCAAATATTCAACTTTTAATTAAAGAAAGTTTATTTATTAGAAATGAACTGCTAACTTTAAATATCAATACAACTTCACTACAATTAAGTATGTTCGAAATACTTGTATAATATCGTTGCATTATTCTATTCTTTGTTTATTTGGTTGTCTTTTAATTTATTTGATACTTTTATTCTGTATTTTAATTACTTTTTATAGAATGTTTAAACTTAATAAAATGTCTGTACCTAATAATTTACCATGTTCAATATAGCTTGCTGAAGATGGAATATGCATATTCCGAAACGTTCAATAATTAAATGTCTGTTACTGAACATACACGTTCAAATGTTCGTTGTTGCAGCCGTTGTCCTGTTGTTCATCATTAAACTTCGATTCCCGTCCAATGAATCTATTACTCAATTAAGTTATATCTTATCACTTTCATTTACTATTTAAAAAAGATGACTAAATATCTTATATTATATATGGCTAGGTGGCTAGGGGAGCTCGACTCGCAATTTGTGGGTCGCTGCTTCGAATCCACGTCACACCAAACATACTGGTCCTATCAGTCGTGGGGGCGTTATAGTGTGACGGTCAATCCCACTATTCGTTGGTAAAAGAGTAGCCCAATAGTTGGTGATGACTGCCTTCCCTCTAGTCTTCCACTGCTAAATTACGGACGGCTATCGTAGATAGCCAAACCTTATAGTGTAAAATTAGTAATCCAGAAAACAAAGGCAGATGGTCTGTAAAACATGATTAAGCTGCAATCATTTTTCTTTATTGAGAACTTTTATCTATCTGAATTATTGCTTAAAACACTTTCATAGCCCAGAGTTTGTTAGCCCATATGTTTAATCGAGAACTGAATCTCTTAAATTATTTTCATGAAACATGCGTCTCATTCTACTCAGTTCTATATTTAAACTATTTAATATCAGATCCTTGTAAAGTATTCCACACTGGGATAATACCTGTCACACGTTTTTTTTTTAATTTTATTTAGAATTACATATAACCAATTTCTATCCTCTATAGCACACCGCCCCTGGTGGGGTTTTTACATCGTCGGATATATATGAAGTTTTCGAACAAGCGTTTCCACAGATGGTTGCTGCATCAACGTAGTATAATCACGTTTTCAATTCTTCCGTGATTTCTCACGAGAATTAAGGCAACTATTTTTGAACGACCCTAGGGTAGGAACAAGACTTAATCAGATCTTTGATTACTTGCCGTTATTTTGGTGTGTACACACACTATGGGTCTGATTGGATGCTAGTAGAAATATCAACGTTTATTTACTTGTAATAATAAGAAAATTATGTCATACACTTTGTAAAATACGAAAGAGAGAATTGCACAAATCAAGTAATTTCATGTAAGAAATGTAAAATACCACAAATATGAAAACAGTTTTAACAGATTTGTCTCAATTTCTGGCTATGTTAATACTAAATTAAACTTTTTTTATTTGTCTCTTGAAATGTAGTTTTAAATACTTAAGAGAGATATACTTCATCTAGATATAGCTAATAATTTTTATGTCACAAAACATAATCCACAGATAAAAAACACATTTTGCTTGTCGTTTATTAAGAAATGGAAAACATAAATTATATAAATTCAACCTTAGACCTTCCTATGTAGTAAAACGATGGCAGAGATTTCATAAAATCTTTTAATCGCAGTATCATAAAAATTCATTTTTCCTGAGTTATTTTTATATAACTGAAATTATTGTTGTAAGTGTTAAAAATTTCTTAGTCTAAAACAATCAATGTTTCTTTCAGATTAATTAAATTTTGATGCTTACAATTACAGTATCAGTTGTACTTATACATAAGTGTTATTCCACCATAGAATAAAATTTTAAGCAGTTAAGCAGAATTATGTATTTCAACTAAGAATCTAGTCCGTTCCGAACCAGCTAAGCCACAGAGAAACCATAGAATTCAATGCAATGAAAAGTTTTTAACATTTATTAAGATTAAAAATGTATTAATACTAATTGTTTTTTGTAATAATTTATACTGAAATGAACAATTATTATTTCAGCTTGAGCCTTTTAGGATGCCGGGCTGTAACTCAAACTGTTCGAGCCCGTAATATGGCGTTAAGCATGCCCTGCATATTTTGCTTTGGGTACATTATATAAACGACAGTTAATCCCGCTATTTAGTTAAGATAAGCCGTGTGCGCGGCAAGTGCTACCTAGTGGTTGTCCATTATTTTGTCAGCAGTTATTGACTATGGATGAATAGGCATGAATCTTGAAATTTAAACCATTTATCACTTTTTGTGTGGCCCAAGTCGAAAATATTAAATACAATAACTGTTGAGCTTCATATACAAAGAGTCTAATATGTATTTCATATCATTTTACAACACCCTCATAACTTAATTCACACATATACGTTTATTATAAGATGTTTTTATAATTGTTTACCTAAATACTATAAATCATTTTATTAATCTCGCCAGATCCTTTTATTTCTTTTAGGACATCTACTAATGATCTGATACTTGAAGAAAGAAATCTTGAATTACTACAATTCATCTAATCGACACACCATCTCACCAATCATAAACAATCTGAGTTCTCTGTGATTTCATTGTATTTTTAAACGCTTCAAACAGATGAAAGTTATCATAATTATTCAATAACTTTGTAATTAAATTAAGAGCATGTTATCAGACTGTACAATACAGCAGAAATTACACCGTGTTCCAAAAAACAAGCTGTAATAATTATTTTCTATTCTGAGGTTTTCATTAGAAGTATATCGGACACTTTTAACAGAACTAATCGTTTTTACATTGTAGGATGTCCCACCCCCGTCCTTACAAAGATAAACATTATTTTACATAAACATGAAAGGCCACTGATTAATTAAAATATTATTTTACTTATATAAAATTCAGATACATCATCTTCAGGCCATTTACAAACAGTTCTGAATCAGTATATGATTTGATTTTATCATAATGATTATTTCTGAGAGATTTTTTTGATGGTTTTTGGAATTAGCATAAACAGATATGTGAAATGCAATATTTATATTCAAATCTTTATGGAAAATGAGGCTTGAAAATATAGTAAAAATTATAGGTTTAACCTTTCCCTCAAACTACAATGAGATGAAGTTTTTAAAGTATCTGTAAGTGAGTTTTGTGGTATAAAACGTTTCTTGTAGCCAGGAGTGCCCATGCGGTTAGCTAGTCAGGAATATAAATCCGAGGTTTCCTGGTTTGTAACCCGTTGTCGCACAGATGCGCATCGCACTTTGAGGCCTTGAATGTGCTATAAAAGTGACAGTCAAGCCCCACTATTCAAACAAAAGCAGCCTAAGAGTTGGCGGTGGATGCTGTTGATTATTTGACGTTCTTCAGTTCAAAATTATGGAGGGCTATGCGCAGATAGCTTTTTCTCTAACTTTTTTTCGAAGATTCTAAAGCTAACCAAAAACTTGATAAAATTTACTGAGCATATTTTAGTTGTACTTGGACGTTGCATTTGTTACCGTAAACCTATAAAGGCATTCAAGGCCTGAAATAGCCTGTTGGTTAGGACGCGTTTTCGAATTCAATCACTGAACATGCTCACCCTTTCAGCTGTCGGATCGTTATAACGTATTGATCAATACCACTTTTCGTTGACGGTGGGTTATTCTGTCTAGCTGCCTTCCCTCTAGTCTATCACTTCTAAATTAGGGACAGCTAATGCAGACAGCCCTCGAGTAGTTTTGCGCGAAATTCAACAATACCGAGATTTGCGATCTAACAGCAAATCGTATACTACAAATTACTCTACTAGGATAAAAAATCTTACGACATGTTGTGAAGATTACGCCAAGCAAAATGTGGCACAACAAGTACGAGATAGAAGCCCTGATAAAGTATACAGTAAGCGTAGCTTCAGTATTTTAAATACATAACTATATCAGGTTTAAAAACGAATATGGAAAAGAAGAAAAAACTAAAGATATAGGCTGGTTCTATTCTAATGTGATTCAGTGACTTTGTTGTCAGAAGGATAAATGAAGTGACTGTCGCTCTCTTTGAAATAATTTGTGACAATACAAGCTTAGCAGAATATTGCAATATCAACTTAGAAAATTGCTTGTTCTTTAGAGTGACTATTTAAAACTTGTAGTGAATATGATGGGCAATAAATAACGTTCAATTACACTCTGTATGTTATTTTCTCTTCTAAAGAATGAAGGAATTCAACTCATTTCACAATAAATTTCCCCACACCATTATTCCACCTCTAACAACTTGCACTTCAGGACAATACAAGGAGAGTGACTAGTGTTTTCTCTGTATCTCTAATCTACGTTCAGAAAAGAATGAAACGTGATTCATTAAATCATGTCATGAGCTTTTAGTTATTCATCATCCACAATTTGAGCCTAAGGTCCTAATAAATTGGCCAATCAGTATAACGTACCAAACATTTTCCATACCATTCGACATAGTATCAGCAACAGATAGGTGTAATTTTAAAATGTTGTCATTCATTTTATTTCTGGGTTGTTTTTAACATTAATTATGAATTTCATCATAGATAAGAAAGACCCCTTACATTTTACTTCGTTTACATGCACGAAAATGTAAAACATCAAAATAGAAAACGTATATCGCACTCCAACAAATGTTGAATTTATTTCAGCATGTCAGACCTACTCAAAACATTAGAACCTTGTTGAGAAAAGGTCACGAAGAAGCTACTTGAAAGTCGATCACTCGAACTAATCTTGATTTATCTTATAATTTAGTAAAATTAACATGAGATTTCCCAGTTATTTGTCCCATTTACCGTTCTTTTATAGAACGTGTTTTATTTCTTGTTTATTGCCTCATACAGAATCGGTTTCAAACAATTAGCAGTATAAACAAAAACAGCTTTATAGGTTTAAACTTAAAATGCTTTAGGGTGGCAATTATTTAAGTATTCTTATGGTTTTCCTGTTTTAGAATAGACAAGATAAAATGTCGTCTCTTGTTATTAATAATTTTCTAATTAGAAAAAAAAACAGGTAACAAACAACAACATAATTCAAAGATTGTAATATAAATGTTTTATTTCTTCACAAAATTTGTCCGAAGATAAAAATACCTAAACTTGAATTTTTAACTCATTTTTTTGGAATACACAAAATCTAAATTTGTTCTTTTAACACCAAAGATTCATTAACTTATGTATTTGACTTTTTTTTCAGTCCGTGATATTTTTCATATATTTAAACGTTTTTGTGCATATCCTTACGTCTGTTTGTTTGACTGTTTGTCTGTTGTTAAACACAAAGCTACACTTGGTTTATCTGTGCTGTGGCCACCACGGGTATTGTTACCAGGTTTTTAGCGTTATAAGTCTTCAGACTTATCGCTGAGCCACTGGCGAGTTATTCTTACGTCAAACATCTTTATAAATTTTCATTGAACCGAATTTTTCTTAGTTAAGAATTTCATTTAACAGTAGTCGTAATTAAAGATATATTTGAATCTCACGTTATGCCCTCGTGGACTAAACGAGCAGGTCAGGTACTTCTAGAATTCAACGATGGTAATGAGCCAGCCAGCAGCACCTACCGTCGCAAGGGCTCTTTAAACCGAATAACAGGATTGTTTGTGACTTTGTTTTGAAATATATTTTACTCACACAGTAATCCTGTATTTATATAGGAATATCTAGAATATGCAGCATTATTGCTACTAATTTATTCCTGTGAATTATTCAGATGACAAGCTGTTTAAGATACTAAACAATAAATGTGAAGCCTAATCTATTATTCGATTTACCACTTGTCATTGAGTTATACCGATTTCGGGGAATTCCGCTTGCGATCAATAACCGTGGACAAGGGCAATCTGAAAGATTAAGAAAAGACTTCATATAGTCGTGGAGTGCATGTTATATGTATAGTATTTTGGGATGTATCTTACTCAGGCAAATATCCTATATTTTTATAAGATTGTGACTTTTATAACACACCCAAAGCTGTAACTACAAAGCGCGTTCATTGGCATCTTGTCTCGAATCCCGAACCTCTATTCAAAGCCCACTAAGTTACGCTTGGTCCTATATCTTAGGTAAAAATATTCATTTAAAAATGATATTTTTAACATTAATCAGATATTTCTGTCAGTTGTTTTAAACTAAAAATGTGATTTGTCTGTTAGAAGTAAGCTTTTACAAATACATATTTATTTAAAACAACTACTTTTCTGTTAGGAAACGATATGGAGTCCTTATTAAATGATCGAGCAGTTTACAAATGAATAATCTATCCACAATAATTACAGCTTCGTTTTTCTAATCTTCCAAACCAGAGGAACATTTAAAACTTCATCAACAAGAAGGAACTTTCAATAACTGCGGCATTTGAAATTCTTTTAGGCAGAATTAGAGCAAATTAATCTATGAAACCTTTTTTCTTTCCTTTTGCATGGCCGGGTGCCTAGGGCGCTCGACTTGCAGTCTGAGGGTCGCGGGTTCGAATCTCTGTCCCACCAAACATGCTCGCCAGTTCAGCTGTGGGGGCATTATTATGTGACGGTCAATCCCATTATTCGTTGGTAAAAGAGTAACCCAGGAGCTGGTGGTGGGTGGTGATGACCAGCTGCCTTCCCTCTAGTCTTTCACTGCTAAATTAGGAACGGCTAGCGCAGATAGCCCTCGTGTAGCTTTGCGCGAAATTCATAACAAACCAAACCAATCTTTCAATTTTATTAGCTATATTTTTGTGAGCTAGTAATACCAAGCATTGGTCGCGGATATACAAGTTATATCTTATTACTCATCAGGATCTCTACCAACCTACTTTCAAACTGAAATTCTTTTAGGCAAAATTAGAGTAAATTAATCTATGAAATCTTGGGCGTGGTCAAATACGTCAATCGAAATAATTTGGCCTCCTGAGTCCAAAACTGTAATTTGATCTCAAATCGGTCAAGAGATGACGGAGCTATGAACTAAAAGCTTGTGCTTAAAAAAACCTCGGAACCATTCTATGAGCCGCTATGCCGTGGCTAAAAAGACTAGCTTTCATGTCGGATTTACAAAATTGCTTACATGATATTTAAAATCAGACAAAATATATTATGTTGTTTTAAGGGTGTGGAAAACAAACAGAGGCATGGGCTACTTATAAAAGTCCCCACTAATTGTACTGTCATGGCTTATTCCAGCGATAATTTGATTACGACACTACATCCATCATGTCAAAAATATACGCGTAAAGTTAGTGGTTCTTAACTGTCTAAGCACTCACAAACAACACTTGAGCAAGTTGACATTTGGTGCATAATAAAGCAGCAGTGATGCAGGAGGGCGTTTTCTAAATCATCCTCAAAATTAAATTAATTTTATATGTGAATAAGTACTACAGCAGTTTCACCTTTTTCTTGGTACCCAACAGCTTCATTTTTCGGAAGTTATAAGACGTTTAACTGCAGAATGCAAACATTGTACAATATTCCACACATTAGGGGCAAAACAAGGGACTTTTATAAATACGGTTCTTAACATTTTTGAGGTTTATTAACTTTGATTTCTTTATTTCCTCCGACAGACAAATGAGTCCAAGTGTAAGAATGATATTTAAATATCATAATTTTCCAAGTTTAATATTATGTAATATTAAAGAATATATCATAAAACGTTTTCACGACAACTTCTAAAGGCCACGATGTAGACCAATATCACTTAAATTTGTCATTTACGTTGCCGAAAAATTTATTCGATGTTTCAAATATAAAAACCCATTGTGAAAGCTAGCACAAGGATATGGTATACATAGGTTTTTAAACACTTCAACTATCCCATGAAAAGGGATCAGCTGATACCATTTCAAAAACAGACTTGCGATATACTGTGGTGAAAATACTGTGATTACGTATATTCTGTGATTATTATACCAAACAATTCGTGATGGAAACCAAATAACATAATCAATCTAATTTTAAAGGAAATGGATGATAAAAACAAAGTAAAAACAAAGCTATTTATTTGAATAATATAATCCATATTTTTAATTCTATTATAAATATGTTTTTACGTGATTTCATAAAACAGCATTTGATTTAACGCTTTTACAGTTTTACATTGTCTGGAAATGATAGACGAGCAAGAAAACATGCTGTAGGTTATAATGAAATGGTTTCTACTTTAGCTACTTATATATCTTTACTAACACAAACAATGAACAGAATTACATAAATTATCATATCAGTTGATTAATGTAAATAACGATTCCAGCAAAATGTTATTATTTTGATACTAACAGATGAGAAATCAAAATGATATATTATAATAATCCATTCTTATGAACAGACTGTTGACTTAACCCAACACAGATAATATTAACTTCTTATGAACAGACTATTGACTTAACCCAAAGCAGACGGTAATATCTTCTCATGTATAGACTGTTGACTTAACCCAACACAAATGACAATACCTTCTTATGAACAGACTGTTGACTTAACCCAACACAGATAATATTAACTTCTTATGAACAGACTGTTGACTTAACCCAAAGCAGACGGTAATATCTTCTCATGTATAGACTGTTGACTTAACCCAACACAGATAATATTAACTTCTTATGAACAGACTATTGACATAACCCAACACAAATAATATTAACTTCTTATGGACAAATTGTGGACTTAACCAACACCGATAATAATAGCTTCTTATGAACAGACTTAACCATACTCATATAATAATAATAACTTGCTATAAACAGACTGTTGACTTAACCCAACACAAATGACAATACCTTCTTATGAACAGACTGTTGACTTAACTCAATACAGATAATAGTAGTTTACTATGAACAGAACATTGACTTAACCCAACACAGATGATAAGAGCTTCTTACGAACAGAATATTAACATAACTGAACACAGATAATACTTATACCGCCTTATGAACAGACTGTTGATTTAACCAGTACAGATAATAATAGTTTCCTATGGACTAAATATTGACATAACCCAACACAGATGATAAAAGCTTCTTATGAACAGAATATTGACATAATCGAACACAGATAACACTTATACCTTCTTATGAACAGACTGTTGACTTAACCAATACAGAAAATAATAGTTTCCTATGAACAGAATATTGACTTAACCTAACGCAGAAAATATTATTTTCATATGAACAGACTGTTGACTTAGCCCAATACATATAATAATATCTTCCTATGAACATATTATTGACTTAACCCAACATAATAATACTTTCTCATGAACAGACTGTTTTAAATATGCTTGTCTTGTAATTAGGATATGCACGTTGTAAATCAAAAATGTAATTTTATTAACTAAAAT
>NW_013665848.1:460841-469988 GCF_000517525.1 Limulus polyphemus | reverse complement strand
CACGTTGTAAATCAAAAATGTAATTTTATAACAAAAATCTTATTCAAATTCGATGTCGAGGAACCCACTTTGAGACTAATAATGCCGTCTCCAAGCATTAAAAATATAATTCTTTTAATTTTCTCTTACTTTAAAATAGGTTTGTGGTATTTGGCAAATACCGTGACATGTAATTGAAAAAACTCTTAAAGAATAAAAAATTACATGAAAAATAAAATATTCTAACCTGTAGTTTAATTGTTTGTTTTTGAATCTCGCGCAAAACTACACGAGGGTTATCTGCGCTAGCCTGTCCCTAATTTAGCAGTGCAAGACTAGAGGGAAAGTAGCTAGTCATCACCACCCATCGCCAACTCTTGGGCTATTCTTTTACCAACGAATAGTGGGATTGACCGTCACATTATAACGCCCCCAGGGCGAGCATGTTTGGTGGGACGGGGATTCGAACCCGCGACCCGCAGATTGCGAGTCGAGCACCCTAACCACCTTGCTATGCCGGGCCCCTGTTGTTTAAATAGAAATACATAGAAAATGTAACGTAAGCGATTTAAAAGAAAGCAATGGTAAGTAAACTTTAAAAAAAAATAAATCCTTATAAGTTTCTTTTCATAACGATCTTTTTAGTTTTGTTAAGAAAAGCAGTACATCATTGTCCACCTCTTCAGAAACAGGAAAAAAAGGTGTTAGCAGGCGACATCAACAGCTACAGTAGTTTAATGGGTTAAAGCAACGGTTGTGTTTCTCAAATAAGTCAACAACTCAAAGTCACCGCAGGCTGCTATTTGTATCTAATGCTCTGAAAATTCGTTACTTTTAGTTTGATAAAAATGTGAATGTTGCCATTATACTTTTTAATTTGTTTCAATGTGTGCAGGAACATACCTAATGATGTAGATATCAGATTAACTAGTCAAGCGCTACCGAAAGCAAACATCTTAAAGTTTAATTTAATACAGAACAAATACAAACTTTAATTTCACAGACATATACAATAGTTAATTAGAAGTACGCACTTTAGTGATCGTTTTGAAAATCGCTGTTATTAAGTTAAGCCTGTTGTCTTTATATATATATGTATATATACAAGATAAATAAAAAATTGGGAATTTAAATTCCTGGAAATAGGGATCGGAAAAAAAGTAAGCAAACAAGGCTGGAGATACTGTAGACATTATTTACTCAAACTACAAATCCCTATTTTGGCTCCATAATGTTACCTAGAATTACATGTGGTGCAGTCATTGTAGTGTTCATGATATATTTATAACATAACACTAGTACATTATAACATTATACTCTTTGTTTTTCTCTTCTTTATTAATTTCTTCGACCGGATTCGTGACTTCAAAGGTCACTCTTCAGGATATAATTTTACAGAGGATCTGTAACAAAAGTGTTTCAAATACCGTTTTTCAACTAAACATAAATAATAATGCTTGGAGACGGCTTGAATGGGTAATAAAGAAAAATTTAATATAAGCTTAACATAACAGCGAATGTACAACGTTTCGACAAGGTTTTTTCATCATAAGGTACCTTGTCAAAACGTTGTACATTTGCTGTTATGTTAAACTTATATTAAAGTTTTTCTTTATTTCCAATCAAGCCGTCTCCAAGTGGGTTCCTCGTCATCGAATTTAAACATAAATAAACTGATTTGAATGTATATATTTTTTTCAAATGTATAAACATGTAATACACTCATTATATAAATAAATTAGTTACGTAAAAAGTTATATTAAGAGGTTTTGAAACTGCCAAGAATAACTTTTTAATGAAAAACATATAAACAGAGAAATTAATAAACCTAACGGGGATATTATACTTTTTGTTGTGACTCATTGTACAGATATAAAGTTGATATTTCATTTCTTAATACATAATTAAAATAAATAGTAAATAAAAACCTGAAAGAAGTATTCAAATATAATAAAATCATTTTTATCATTTGTGACAGAAAGAACTGTGTTTTATGTAATTTAGGTTAAATGAGATCTACCAAAACAATAAAGAGCAATAATAAAGGTATTTTTTTTCCCATTAATAACTCATTTAATTGCATTTCTAAGAACGTAATATAGCTTTTAGAACGTGTAAATTGTGCAGAATTCCATATTGGCGAAACAGAAATTTTATGTTTAAGGATAAGTTTAGATAAATTCCATATTATATGTCCTGATAAAAACCCACTATATGCCAGCAAATATTTTAAAGAATGTATTTTGAGAAAACTTAAAATTCTAAAACAACCATATTTTCATGTTTTCCTTTTTTGGGGCATGTAATGTAAAACATAAAAGATTATATTGTTTGTTTTGTATTTCGCGCAAAGCTACACGAGGGCTATCTGCGCTAGCCCTCCCTAATTTAGCAGTGTAAGACTAGAGGGAAGGCAGCTAGTCATCACCACCCACCGCCAACTCTTGGGCTACTCTTTTACCAACGAATAGTGGGATTGACCGTCACATTATAACGCCCCCACGGCTGAAAGGGCGAGCATGTTTGATGGGAAGGGAATTCGAACCCGCGACTTTCAGATTGCGAGTCGAGCTCCCTAACCACCTGGCCATGCCGGGCCCAAAAGATTATATACGAAAAACATATTTCATAGCTTATTTTGGTGCCACTTTAAATAGATAGAGAGAAGAGGGCAGAAGTAGCAGTGGTTGTGTAAAATCAGTTGGAATTGTGAAACTGTAGAAACTATTATTACGAATTACGAAAAAAGGACAATAAAGTAAATAAGAGATATTAAATTAGGAAATATTATGTAAGAAATTTCATTTCTGTAATCACAAGAGAAAGTATAATTAAGATAAGATTCTAATTAAAGAACAAAAATATATTGGATAAACATTAACAATATGTTTATATGGTCACTTAAGTTAAAAATGAGGTTATGAATAAATCTACCTAAATTCTATGTTAGATGCTCCGAAAAAAAGTCCACTATATGCCAGCAAACATTTTAATGAATGTATTTTAAGTAAATTTAAAGTTCTAAAAGAACCATATTTTCATGCTTTCCATTTTGGGGGACGTAATGTAAAACATAAAAGATTATTTTTCGAAAAATATTTTATAAGTTGTTTTGGTGCCACTTTACTGGACAGTAGTAAGAGGGTAGAAGTAACTGTTTGTTTAAAGTTTTTGTTTGTTTGTAATTAAGCACAAAGCTACGCAATGGGATATCTGTGCTCTGCCCATCACGGGTATCGAAACCCGGATTCTAACATTGTAATTCCGCAGACATACCGCTATGTCACTGGGGGGGGGCTGTGTAAAGTCAGTATGAATTGTTAAACCATGAAAATAGTTACTAAGACTTAGAGAAAAGAAAAAGTAAGTAAGATTACGTTTGTAGTCATGCACAAAGCTACACAAGGCTATCTGTGTTCTGCCCACCACGGGTATCGAAACCCAGTTTCTAGCGTTGTAATTCTGCAGACATACCGCTGTGCCACTGGGGGGGAGCGTAAGATTATGAAATTATAGGATAAATAAATTGCATTTTTATAATAATAAGCGAAAGTATAAATAGAATAAGATCTTAATTTAAAAAGGAAAGTATACCGACTACTAGTATTTATTTTTGAAGATTTTTAATGTACTTAATTTATACATGGAGTGTATTATACGTTTATACATTTAAAAAATATATGTATTCAAGTTAGTTTATTTATGTTTAGTTGAAAAATGGTACTTGAATGTTCTTGTTATAGATTTTCTGTAAAATTATATCTTGAAGAGTGACCTTTGAAGTCACGAAACCGGTCGAAAAATTAATAAAAGAGAAAAAAAAAACAGAAGAGTATAATATTCTAGTGTTTTGTTATTCGTAGACACAGGTGAAGCTTATTTGTGTTTTGATTCTAAATATATGCACAAATGTATTTGTAAAATTTTGGCAAATTATCACTTGAACTGCAGAACGTTTAACTCATTCTTTCCTATTAAATTGTCCATTACAAATTTCGAATCATTGGTGCGTAAATATAGCATTTCAGACCACTTGTCCAAGAGACCTTTCGTACAATACTAGAACTCATCAGCTAAATATATTAAGAGAAATTCGAAGAAAAAACACATCTGCAGTATGAGTTAATTTCATTATAAAATATTAAGTTTTACAAGATTTAGGCTTGGAAACTTTGATTTTGACTAATTACCTGTTACCGTATTTTCATTATCTTAATTGATTTAAGAACAAAATTATAAAAGGCACCACAGTTTTGCATTGTTGGCATTCTCATGTGAAAAGATTAAGTATTGACTATACATAAAATGTTAAAACAATTTATAATGAAAATATACTTTATTAATGATTATTACTAAATACACATAAGTACAACTTATTATTATTATTTTTTTACAAAGGAAAATACTTAAGTTGAAAGTTACAATATTTTTATTAATGAAATAATTTACTTTCTGAAAATTAGGTATTAAAACTACAATATTGTTTTATAAACACGTACCTTTAGAAAACGTTTTCAATTACTAGAGTACGGTATTACACTTAAGCCACACGTTTTCAATTACTAGAGTACGGTATTACACTTAAGCCACACGTTTTCAATTACTAGAGTACGGTATTACACTTAAGCCACACGTTTTCAATTACTAGAGTACGGTATTACACTTAAGCCACACGTTTTCAATTACTAGAGTACGGTATTACACTTAAGGCACAAGCAAGAAAGGAGGTTTTTTTTCACTGATTATTTTTTCGTTTCCTTGTTTGGAAAAGTAAGGATTTTTTTTTGCGCGTGACTTTAATTGTTATCTAAGATAAGTTTAGTTGAAACGATCTTGTTGCCTAGCCACACGTTCACCCTTTCTAGACGTAATCCTTTGTGTACAATAGTTTAAGTTAAACTATTATACACAAAGCGAAGTGGACTTCAAGGGACTTCGCTCGAAAGCAACATCTAAGAGTTAGTTAGTTTCATATGTATACGCTGTTTTGTCAAAGGCACTGAGCACCATAAGGATTTTTGAACCATGCAAAATTCTAGGCTATTAGACAACAAAGATAGTAGGCTAATGTTTCTTAAAAAAAAAAGACTAAGATATTTAGATAATACTAAAACTAGAATGAGCATTTTACGGGACAAATTATTGTAGGTAACATGTCGTGTGGTAAATATATTCATTATATATATTTGATATAAAGGCTACTTGAGTTCTGGTAAATAAACAAAACTATATTGATAGTTACTTCAGTAATTTATAAATGACAGGATATGCCTGAAAGTTTCTATTCATGTCAGTGTAGGATTTTTGTACAAAAAATACTGACTGGATTTTCAAAATAGAATATTTCTAAGTAGTAACCTTTGAAAGTAAACTATAATTATTATTTATTCGCACATGTAAAACATAAAAATATGTATATGACACTTATGTTTTTCAATTTGATGAATATGTGTTTCAAAACGGCTATTTAATATTATATCATTTTTTCTTTGGTTAATATGTTGAGACTTACAACTGCTTGCCTTTGTGTATAGAGGTAGGTATCTATGACAGTGTTTTAAAAGCAGATGTGGATGAAATATACCCTTATTTAAAACATTTATAAACTATAGGGCTCTATATACATGGTTTATTATGTTAGTAAATATTTTCCAGAACTGTTTTAACTTTTGGGTGCCGCAGTTTGTATAAGTTTAGCAAAAACTTAGTTTTAAAAGTGAATATGAAGTGTTTATAAAACTATTCCATAAAATAAGTGTTTGTTGTGATCAAGTTCTAATCAAATATGAGTATCTTCATCTATATTTCTTCAAAGACACCCAAAAATAGATTTATAATTTGTTTGGATAAGTACCAAAAATAAATTTTTATTACTTGAGGTTATGTCTATTTAAGATTTAAGCTTCATTTTAGGTCCATAATCATTTCCGTATAAAAATAAAACTCGTATGTTTACACGTTGCTGTAATAAACAGAATAAGGAGATCTAACTTTTATTATTTCTGTAATTCTCGTAGCTTCAGCAGTTCTGTCTGTTTAACTTAAGTAATGATCATAAAGTTTCTACTGTAATTCTACTAGACTTTGATTGTTTTTTTAAGTTAAGCACAAAGCTACACAATGGGCAATCTGTGCTCTGACCACCAAGGGTATTGAAACCCGGTTTCTAGTGTTGTACATCCGCAAACATACTGCTGTGCTATGGGAGGCATAGACTTTAATTACATTTTAAGTGTATTATCAAATATTATATTTCTTTTTCATATAAATTATATTCAAGTTAGTGTTTCAAATAATGGCGTACGTTTTAATTAAAATATATTTAACTGAAAATTGGCATGCATGATATTTAATACAACATTGTAAAAATTATATTTAGTAGCTTGAAATTATCCTAATATTATCAAAGTTTTATCACCGTCATTTTTAGGATAACCGAAAAATATCATAACAGGCATGTTTAAGGAATAATACGAACCAAATAACTTATGTACTGAAACATACATTTTAAATTCTTATTGTACTGTAGAACAATAATTTTGTGAAGCGAAACATCAACATTTCAATACAGTTTATAAATATGTTTTTCGAAAATGATTATTTCATTCGTGCTTAAACGAAATTATTAAATATATCTAAAATAAGATATTTATAGAAAAACAACATTTGAAAATAGCTTATAACCAAAAAACTTGGTGCATTGTCAAGATTGGAGCTATTTCTATCTATTTACCCGACTGCTGAAAAATTTCTATTACCAGATTATATTACTTCAGGATAATGTCGTGGTAATAATTTTATAGCTTTAGAGAATAATTAATGACTGGACACTATTGTATTTATGAACTTAGTTCAGTCCCATAAGATTGTAAAGATTATTACATTCCTTCTTTGTGGATACCAGTGTAATCAAGGACGTATTTATTCAATAAAACAAAGATATTTTCTTCGTTGATTTTATCATGACAAGTTTTACTTGAAGGGCCCTTTGAGTATAACAAATCTACAGAATAAAATCACACCCCACTGGAGACAAACGTAACAAACCTTCTTACTGCTTGATACTGACTGAAAAGTTTCAGTAAGTCCTAAAGGTTTCGGATTTAACCTGCGGCAGACAAACTTATTGAAATCAGTCTGGTAAATAATAGATGGCTACCAGAGAAGGCAATGCTTGTTATAGCTTCTTAGTCGGACGTTTTATATAAACTACCTTTTGGAAGTAATTGAACTTTCTCTTAAGCTTCTTAGATTTTTTTAATAAGCGTAATTAGGGCTTGGCTTGTTTTCCACTGGATCCTACAACTTAAGGACGAAGAGAGATCTGACTATAGCTTTCAGAGGGATTATTTTATATGTTGAGTAGATGTGTTTGACCCAGATCAGATTGATAACAAAATTCCAATAATCGACGTATTTTAATAATTTCACATGCCCCATTATACAAGTCAACTCTAGGTTTCGAGCAATAGTCAAATAACCTTAAAATACAACATCTTATATAATCAGACTATCCAATTTTTTTATTTTCCGTAGCTTGTAGCAAACGGAGAAATCTAACGGAATCAAATTAATTCAAAAAATATAATGAGGAATATAAACCTAGTTTATTTTTAATATGCATTCTTCTTGGGTCAGGAATTGTAACACTAGCCAACTACAAGAGGTAGGTCGTGGTTGCAAGTATGACTTTGTCTGCATAATAATTATATGAGCTAGAAAGAGCAGTCAGAAGAAGCTTAAAAAATCAAATCATTAAGATTTTTCTAACATAATTTATAGTAGTTACGGTGCTAATAAAATTTCCATTCCTCCAAAAATACAGTCTAATTTAGGTTATGGTGCTTCAGCTTTAAAATTACACGTGATTTTCGAGAACCTTTCCATTGGCTGTGGTTTTGTAAAGAAAGACCATTACATTTATATAAGTATAACATAATACTTTATTTATATCAAAGTTCGATGATATACTTCTTTTAGCACTATCTTAGGGTTTACTGATTTAGTAAACATGTTGGATAAAATACACAATGTTTTTAATACCTATTTAGTTCTTCTATCACCCGGAAATTTATTAAGATAAATGCCTTATAATAAGTTCCTTGAAACTCCTTCGAGATCCAGTCTTGCAAGAATCGTTGAACTAATTCCTCCAGTGTAGCCCTATGTTAGGTGTGCGTATCCAGTAATTAGTACAAATTTGTGATCACGAAGGACTTAGAGAAGATTTATATTGGTCGATATTTTCGCCTGTACTTCCAGTTTCCTTAACAACAGGCCTTTAATTACTTGCAAGCTCTTGATGTCATGAATATAATTAGAAGAGAGGAAATGAGACATTCAAAAAGTGGTGTGGGGCTTGAAGCTCTAGAATTCATTTTTTTAGTTCTCAAAGGTTCAAGTGAAAACCATTTCATGTTATGTTTTTTCTTTGAATATTAATTATTTGTCTTATATGTAAAGGTTTATAAATACGTCACCTGAAGACAATGCGCGTTCGAGATTCTGAGTAATGTGTTTATTATTATTATTTACAAAGTGTTGACTTATCAGTAAAACAGGTTATGCATACAAAAGGTCCAAATGAAAGTAATTAGAGGCCAAACAATAACTTTAGTTTCATATGATGAAGAATATCTTTGCATAACTATCAATATATGTCTCCAAGGAAACTTCTGAAAATACTATTGTAATGAATTTATTGTTATATATTTACTTTAATGTCAACGTTTGTTTGGGTTGAGTTTATATTTAAAAACATGCCTAGCTTATAGTGTTAGATATGTATTGCGAAACTCCCGCTTATTCTCCAAAGTTGTAGAAGATTCTCGAGAGTAAGAATCAAATTATATGTATGTACGTAAACATTGTTACGTAATTATTTAATTACAAATTATTTAACTTCAATTGATTCTCATCGGACATTAGTATTTTTACGAAAACATTATCTTCTTCAACGGTGAAAAACCTAGCGTATGTGGCTAAGGACAAAGCTAGCTAGCTTCCCGGCGAATCGTATTTACATCAACTCGTAATTAACTCGCTCATCGTAAACCCTCGATAAGGTATCAGGGAGTGCCAAACTAGAAAGAAGATTTTATATTGTTTGTAAGTTTGTGAAACTTTTATTTATAAATGTTTGTTTGTAATAACTATTTGTAATATTCT
>NW_013665848.1:459918-460583 GCF_000517525.1 Limulus polyphemus | reverse complement strand
CTCAATTTCAGACCATTTAAAATTCTAATATGTAACATTATATAAACTTATAATGGATAAGAACAAATCTTCTAATGATACAACAAGAGGGAATCTTTATTACTTCTTCATATTTAGGAAATTTTCTTACCATAAAGTGATAACTGTTTCAATATTAGAAAAAATCAACAATGGTTTGCCTAAAGATAAGAATGTTGTAACACTTGTCCATCTAAAAATACGTGCTATTTATTAATTTCACTGAATACATTTTTTAAATAATACGACAAAATTAGATCCTTGCAATCTTTTCGTCATGACCTATATTGGTAACGTGTAAAGAATAAAGCTGAAATACTATTCAAACGACAACATGAAAGACATAAACATCACATTTTGAATAACTGTTAGCAGATAACTAAAGCAGAGATTAAAGCCAAAGGAACAACTACATTATTGGTGAAGAATAAACGATAATTTATCATACGTTATTTTGATTTCTGTCGTTGTGTTTGAATTGTTAGTGATAGGTTTGTTTGTTTGTTTGTTTTAAATTTCGCGCAAAGCTACACGAGGGCTATTTGCGCTAGCCGTCCCTAATTTAGCAGTGTAGACAAGAGGGAAGGCAGCTAGTCATCAACACCCACCGCCAACTCTTGGGCTACTCTTTTACCAACGAATAGTGG
>NW_013665848.1:436192-458976 GCF_000517525.1 Limulus polyphemus | reverse complement strand
CATGTTTGGTGGGACGGGGATTCAAACCTGCGACCCTCAGATTGCGAGTCGAGCGCCCTAATCACCTGGCCATGCCAGGCCAAGTTAGAGATAAGAATAAAAAGTTTACTCACAAGTAGGGATAAAAGAATGGTGAAACTAACCCCCCATCTAAGTATCTTTTTTAAAAACCTTTCTCTTACATCAGACTAGAGAAAAGACAAAAGCACTAACTTACTCTGCTTCTAATCAATATATTATCATGAGTGCATCTCGAAACATAACATTTATATACACACCTT
Source organism: Limulus polyphemus (assembly GCF_000517525.1). Lineage (NCBI taxonomy): Eukaryota > Metazoa > Arthropoda > Merostomata > Xiphosura > Limulidae > Limulus > Limulus polyphemus. The sequence goes on along the minus strand of NW_013665848.1, from coordinate 458,695 downwards.
ATACTATCAGACAGGCAGTAGCACTGCCTATGTAGGGATGGCTCGGGTTGTTCATCGAAATTATTTTAAACATCTCCTCAGTAGGTCCTCAGCAATTTACAATACTATACGGTGTTTCCTTTTATAACAATATCTACTTAATGACTGAATTAAAAGTTCAGGGAATGTCTGTAAATACCATAGCAAAAAGTTTGAGTTTCTTGTTCTTCTTTCTGTTGCTTCTCTTTTATTACATGATAATTCAAATACCAAAACAATGGTGTAAACCAATTTCACTGAGGTAATATAGTTTCAAACGGAGTATTTGCTTTAATAGTACTATCAATGAATAGTAGCAATTAAAAAAAAAACATAATTATTGTGCGAACGATGTTAGCATTACCTCTTGAAGTTTGCTTTCTTACAGAACATTGGTGTTCCTTTAAAAGGCTCAAGTATAAGGTGAAAAAGAAATTACCAGCCAATAACAAATAAACAATAAATATTACTGTTGGAACCTCATTGTATTTATAACCAAGTTATAAATACAACCTTCCTATGTCTACTGAAACACTGCATTAAAAAACAACAACAAGTAAAGAAAAACTTTTCAAAAAAAGAAGTAAATGTAGGGATTGCTAATATCAGTTTTTCAAAAACAATGCAAACAGGATAGCAGGGATGGCATTTGCATCATCCCTACATAATGGAACAGGCAAAATTTAACATATAGCAATATATATAACTATTCAATCACAATATAGTTTAATCTATCCTATTTATGTCTGTTAACATTCTACCACACTGTGTGCCTGTGTAATTATGTAGGAATGATACAAATGCTTTCCCAACTATTTTGTTTACATTGTTTTTAAAGGATTAATATTAGCCATCCCTAGATTTACTTCCTTTTTGAAAATTTTTTATTTATTTGAATCATTAAAAAAGCTTCATCACATTCAACTTTTCTGATTTTTTTTTTCAGAGCGTGAATTGTTAAATCATAAAAGCTCACATTAAATAACAAAACCCATACTAAGACCAGCTGAGAACAGCATTTTGGTAAAATGCTAGATCTCACCAGCCTAGCTAGATCGATGCTACTTAATGGAGTTTTAGTTAGTAGAGATTAATATCAATTTCCGATTAGAACAAGCTACCTACTAAAAATCAACCTTGTAATGAGTATAGCTAATTAAATATATTTTTCTTGCATTCTTAACTTTTTGATATTATAATTCGTTGTTTTATCAATTGGACACTCTTTCTGCAAAATATATTTTCGGCCTTAATCTCAATCATAGCTCACGAGCCGGGTTTGATCAACTTAGGAGAATTAAGTTAGTGTTAAGTCCGTATAATAAGCTAACAGTGCATAACAACTTCTGTAATTTATATATATGAACGTCAATATGTGTATGTGTATATCTTTTCCTTATAGTTTCTACATTTCTTGATCAATCAGCACCAAACTTGACACAGTGACACAGGATGACATAAGGAAGGCTATGGGGAGATTGGGGTTGGATCCCTCTAATTTCACATTTAATTTAGGAAAACTACCAATGTTGTATATTTCTTAGCACTAGAATGAACTATGTAACCTCAGTTGTTAGAATTCTTAAAAACAGCATGTTTTTCTTTTCAATGTTAGTACCTTTATGTATTTTTATTGCACTTTTAATGTTTATTATGTTAAGAAAAAGATAGAAGTGCAATTTCCTATGGTTTGTTACAAACGAGTTTCTATTTCACCCATCCAACTGACAGGTACTCAAGCTAGTCTGTATATATAAACAAACATCTGTTTGTCTGTTACCTAACTACTCCTACATGGCTAAGCCAATCTGAACCAATATTTGTGGGATGATAGGTTGGAACAAGGGGCATGTTAATGTTGGGTTCACAACCTCTTTACCCCACCCCAATTTTGTTATTATTGAGCATTTATTATCTTTGACGTAAGTTAACATTAATTACATTCATAGATGGCGCCACGTTCTTACACCAAAAATGTTTACATTTTTCTATAACACAACATACACACATTATGAAGGGCACACAAATATCTTAGAGAGTGCGAAAGTACTCTCTGTGGAGGAATGAAATGCAAAAATGGCCGTCACTATTGCAATAATACATAAACTCAGCTGAAGTTTCTACTCCAACGGCCATCATAAGGCTAATATCAAGAGCCGTTTCTTGAACTATACTCACTTCCTACTTTGACTCATGACCTTTCAACTTTGGCCTGTAAGACACTTCTGGGGACAATGACTATCAATTAATTAATCACGTGAAACACTGTAGAAGAATATTAAGAGTTGGATGTTGAAAGCATGTAAAAGAAAGCACTCGTAACGCCACTACTTTCTCCGTTACCTCTTTGTGCAAAATCACCTTGACTATCGCACAGTGTATACCATGTTTAAAGTATATACGTATTGAGTTCTTAAAGCTTATACAAAACCTTTGGTGAGGTAACAATGAATACAGTAACAATATGTTATGTTACAATTAAATTGTGTGCAAATTATTATTTTTTTGTGTTCTTTATCGTAGCATCCACCCCCACATCATGATTGACCCAATGACCTAGGAGTAGTTAGATAACGGATAAACAGACAGACACACAGATTTTTGTGCTTTATATATATAGAATGCAGTAGTGGCGACCATGTTTTCATTGCATTCCTCCATAGAGAATGCTAGTGCACTTTCTGAGATATATAAGACGTTTGTGTGTCCTCTCACACACATACAGATTTTTGTGCTTTATATATAGATAGATAGATTATGTAGTGCCCCCCAGTGGCACAGCGGTATGTCTGTGGACTTACAACGCTAGAATCCGGGTTTCGATACCCGTGGTGTGCAGAGCATAGATAGCCCATTGTGTTGCTTTGTGCTTAGTTTCCAACAAACAAGCACACAAACAGATTATGTAGCATATGATAGTACACGTCTAGATACTGTACGGTGATCCTATGTACCAGCAGAAGCTGTTGTTCATACCTGTTGCTCTTATAATAGATTTTCACTGGAAAAAAGATTCAGGTATTTCCCAATTTTTACGATACTGCATGATCGTTTCATTGTCTTAAACTTGAAAGTGAATTAAAGGTATAGTCATTACATTATTCTAAAATCTGGAAGAACTATATGTATATTTCGGTTACAAAAACTGAAAGCTTAACTTTTAGATTTTTTTGAAGTTTTAAGCCCTTTAATAATAATTTCATTGAATCAATCCATTTATTTTAACAATAGGAAAACTCATATCTTGTGTAAGGAAAAATATATTTCAATTTTGAGTCGGTTTCTTTGGTGCCTGGGATTTGTGAGGTGTGTTCTATCATTTTCCGTCTTTTCATGAGAACAGGCGAGAATAAAACTATGTTCTCTAAAATATGTTGTTGATAATAAAAATTGGCTATAAGTTCATAATCCGGACAAAGATGTGTACTTAAACTTGTAAAAAAAATATAAAAATACAGCTAGATGTTAAACATTTTCACCATTACTGATAATTTAAGTAACATCAAAGAAATTATATAATGTAAATCTTATTTACAAAAAAGCAAACACTAATTGTTAGCTTCAATTACTGTCAGCATGACACAGTTCTGATATACACAAACATCGTCATATCATTTCATTAAAATATAACAAAAAACTTCAAGACTGTTCTTTTCAGCGTGTTCTAGCGGTTAACGTGCTGATGTATAAATCTGAGAATCTGGTTTCGCTTCCTATTACCTAAACATTGCGATCCACACTTTGGGATCGTGAATGTGTTATAAGAATGATTGTCAAATTTCACTACTCGGTGAGAGTAATCTAAGCGTTTGTGTGGTGGATACTATTGACTAATTGTCTTCCCTCTATCCTATAAGTTCAAAATTAGGGACTGCTAATCCTTGTGTATATTTGCACGAATATCTAAAAATCACATGAATGGGCTCTAACGAAGGTTTTTGTATATGGTGCACTCATAAAAGTTTTAGTATTGATTAGATTAGAATGGGCGAATCAGTTCACAAACAAGTTATTACTTTTAATGAAAACTTATATGGTCATAACATAGTGAAATTTTTATTGCATAATTGACGTTTCATTTCAAAGTAGTTACCTGAGGTTTAAAAATCTATGTTACAACAACAGCGTTTAGTGGGTTGAAAAGAGCAGGTTTGAAAGAGTAAGACGAACTCCATTGAAAAACCTGGTCGGCTTCACCTATTTACGCAACTGTACTTAAAATACACTTACAACTAAAAGAACTTAATAATCCAAATATTTCCAGAAGATGGTTCTTCTTTCGTTAGGAATGAAGTATGAATCAAAATTTATATAGTGTTCTCTGTAGAATTAAACCCCGAAGATAGATCTTCCTTCCTTAGAGATGGACAACGAATCACAATGTATTTCGTGTTTTCTGTAGAATTGATCCCTCTTTAAATTCATAAATTCATGGTATTTTTTTCGCACATATACACATGCATACGTATTCGTGATTATAAGTCTAAGCGATGGAATAATAAGTTTGAATTAACCCATTACTATCGTATCCTGTGAGTTACAGAAACTGTAGTTTTTTAAACTATTTTAACCCAATTTCTCTACAATACTTTGGTAACCATTCTTGATGCAAAGGCAGAGTTGGAGCATTAAAAGTTAGATGTAAAACACCGTTATTCAATGCTTGAGTTCTTACTGTAATATATCAGTATCAATGTTCTGTATATATTCGTAAAACAACACAGACAATGCAAACACACCATAAAAACCAATTTCAGGTTTAATATGAGGGAGGAAAAATCATCATGATTTCTGTCTGATTAGCTTGCCGATTTAAAATTACAATTTTTCATTTAAGCTTGCTATTTCATCTAAATAATATCTACACATTTGTTTATTTATTTAGTAAAAGGACTTTATAATGTATATATTTTATAGTGACCTATAGTGCGACATGCGAAGGCTTAGATAAAAGAAAACATTCATGTGATCATGTAAAAAGATCTAGTTTGCAGAATGACAATTAGAACGACTTTTCGCGGATCAAATGAAAGAGACAATTAAAACAAACACTTGATTAATAAAGGTTTAACGAAAAAAACAGATACTTGTCATTGATGCTAGTGGACGAAATGATAAGTAAATTCTATAAACCTTTAAATGTAATGTTGTATGTTAAACAAAAAGTAAAACTGTGCTTGAACCGAACTGGATTAAAAGTGTAATTTAATAAAATAAAAAAATCATAGTCAATGGTAGCTTACACACCTAATAAAGAAAAAAAAAACGATGACGCAGTACTTCAAGTCTCTCCCTTTTCAAAACATACACGAAACTATCTGAAAACATCAATAGTTCTTTCACAAACTCTTTCTATACCTAACAAACCACAGGTTGTATTTCAGAGATCTAGAAGCTTTTCTACTCCAATGATGGGATTGTACAATACCCTCGCACCCAAGGTAATATTGAGCTAATAACAATGAAATAGTTTCATGATATATATATATATATTGAGAGAGAGTAAGAGTCAGGGTTTACTTGATCCTGAGCTGGAGCACCCCCTTCCATACATAAAAATGTTGTTACAGTACTGTATATAAAAACTATAAGAGAATGTAATTTGTGATATTTGCATACTACAACCACCTTTCCCTTACCTTGAGATGGCTTTTCATCCAACTTAACTCTAAATTTAGAACTAATTCCAAATTTAATACCTTATCTGGCTAATTTCAATGATTATCAAAGTCTCACTGGACAACACATCATGGAACAAACAATATGTGAATGCACTGTTCACATGTGTTCACGAGATGTTACAAGCATCATGAGCTACCTTGACAAATATAGGTTAACATAAAACAAAACAATACAATGGCACAAGTATATAATAGCCTTTTAAACACAAAACAATAGGATAATATACAATGCACAAAAAGCAAGGAAGCGAATCATTTATCTATATCACTGACAGAAATTTTATCCTGATTTTCAAGATATATATAGATATAAAAAAGCAATAATCTTTTTCCATATATTTCATACCAAAATACATTAAATATATTCAATAATACAGAAATGACGTTAAAGAGAACCTTACTTTAGTAAAAAATTGAAGTAAAGAATAATGGCATAAAACTTTTGAATAACATCATACGTCCTCCGGTAGGACAGCATTAAGTCTAAGGACTTATAATGCTAAAATCCAGGATTCGATTCTCCGCGGTGGACACAGCAGATAGCTCAATGTGGCTTTGTTCTAAAACCAAAAACAAATTGCATCATATATTAATAGTACAAGAAGTGTTTTGAACATAAACAAAAATAAGGGAACTATATAATATATTTGTATTCTAATACCCCAGTGTTTCCCTTCTTCTTTCCCTATCTCAAATAGAAATAGACAGACATTGATCCATTTCATGCATAATCTTAGTATTGTCACATAATTTCTTTAGAGAATATTTCTGTTGGAAGAGTGTTCAGGAACTCTGCTAGTAGTTCCTCACGTTCTATTAATGATGTGCTTCTGTTTCTTCTAGTATTTTCTGACAGACAAATAATATATATTCTGTTCCTCTATTTCTTTGGCTTCTGTGACATTGTTGTAGTAACTGATGCAAACACGGTGATTTTTGTGTAGTTGCTGGTCAACATCCATTGGCAAGGAACCTGGAGTGTTATTAGCTTGAATCAAATGGATGCGTATTGGTTTATTGTCTAAGTCCTATACGTCCACGAAAGATGGAAAATGTAAACGAAAATTTCCTCCCATTATAAAAATGACATGACTCAAGCTTCAGATTAATAATGAAAGCTAAAGTTCAGTCCAAGTTAAAAGATATAACCTTAAATCCAGCAAAATCAAGTGGGGTCAGCATTATCTTACCACGGGTCAGGAGTCCAAACAGGTGAAATTGAAAACCAACAGCAACCTTAAATTGTAAATCAGCTGCAGCATAGGTGTAGACTCCTAGGCCACAAAATACAGATAAACTCAAACATTGTATTGACATAAAGTGATTGAATGTTTTCTACCATATCGTTTTCATATTTAGTAAAATTGTGTATTTTGATACGTTATTGGTATAAGAACGCAACATACATACACGAAGTTTGGTCAGAAGGTGTTGTAAACATAACGAAAGAGCAGCTCCCATGATGCATGTTTTTATTTCTGTCAGCTAGCATGACATGATTTTCGATCTATTATTCGCCCATCCATAGTCATAAACACCCACTTCTGTCGACAAAAAAATTAAATAAACAAATAAACACTTTGGGAATTCACAAGAACATTTACTCCTTGAGCAGTATGAATAGCTCTTATTCCTGAAAAAACGAACTGTTTCCTGCTTGGCTATTTTATCAGCAACTGTATTAGCCAATGTCCAAATTTCATCTAATTTTGTAAAGAAACTGATTACAGCTAAGATGTTACAGGTACTGGTATAAGTTTCTTAGGGTGGTTCAACGATATTCATGACTCTTATTCTCTGCAATAGGAAAACTACAACTCTAAGTCAAAATTTAACTTGGATGAACGGCTACTTTTCTGGAATGCACATCCAGGACAGTATTCACATTATTAATGTACACTTATGGAGGAATTTAGTAAAAAAATATTTATAAGATTTTATAAATGTTAATTTGGACACCAGCTATGATAAAATGTTTATGAAGTTGTTTGCGAATTTTTTAGCAGTAACACAGGTGAAGGAATGCAAAGCTAAAGAGTATTAGCACGTTTTTTACATCCTCTAAAACACTCTTCTTTCCTCTTTTTATTTTGAAATTGAAAACCTAAGGAGTGTAAAATATAAACGCTTTTTCATATAGATGATAAAACAAAAGCACCAAAGCATCAAAATAGCTGATCTATGATATTGTAAAGATAACTATTTAACCTCAAACTTTGGCATGAGTAGCTAATTTGATTTGAAATTTTATATTTCTGCAAGTATGGACTATTACACAATATATGTTTAAAAAAGACTAAATAAAGAACTAGATAGAGTAGCACGTGTACAATATCATTTATGAACTTACGTATTCTTTAGTATTGTAGTTTCACTAGTATTTTAAATAAATGTTTCGAGTTTTTAAGATAAATTATCTTAATTTCGTTTTTGACTTTTAAGGTTTCATTATGACCCAGTAGATGTGATTCCACATGCACATCCAAAGTCTTGAGTAATCTATACTTTGAATGACTCCCTATAATTAGCTACAATATTACGATGTGTATTCTATGATTACAACATCGCTTGCCTATCAAAATCAATATTTTGGGGGGGGGATTTTTTAACTGTGCTCCTCCTGACATAATACATTCTAATGAAATGACTCACAAAGGTAATCACCCGCAAGCCAGACTTTACGTCAAAATATAGCCCTCATTTCTGTGTTGTGTATCAAAGCAGAATGAATCCACTAGTATATAACATTTAATAACAGCGTTGTAAGGTCAATGATACGTTAGCGTATGTTCATAGAGCTAATACCTAAATAAATAACACAAGGTAATTTCAAACATGTAAAATTTTGTCTCTGTTCTCACACTTTCAACATCAGCTCACCAATGCTGGATTTCTTGTTTAGTTCAGGCGCTAAGTTCTTTATGGTTAATGTTTCTTTTAACATTAGCCACTGCTCATTTTCAGCCTTTCCGATAATTTGGAATTGTTCAATTTTTACATTTACATTCACACATTCTTCTTTACGTTGGAAAGGCTGAAAATGAGCAGCGTCTATGATTAAAAGAAACATTAACCATAAACAACTTAGCGCCTGAACTAAACAAGAAATCCAGCATCGGTGAGCTGATGTTGAAAGTGTGAGAAGAGAGAAAGAACTAATACCTGCAACATTTTGACGAATTTTCTAACTACCATTCTAAGACTTCATGAACTTGAGCCGAGTCAAAAACAAACTATATGTGGCCTGTCGGTCACTTTAGTGCGATATTTTTCATATATCAGCAAGTAGAAACTTTTAACTATACTTCTTGGGATTTCTGTGTGAATTGTTCTGTAACTATTAACATGATATTAAAAAACAAAAACATTACTCATCGGCGTTATATTGTAGCTAAAGAATACATCTGCCCGCGTTCAATAACTAATATCTTTCTTATCCTTTTCCCCAGAGGTTTCAACGAAGTTCTGTTCCTAATATAGAGAGTAATATTTGGTTTTCTAATAGCATTCATCTGGATAATATTTTGTATTTTTTCGTCTTGTTTGGAGTTGATTCACTTTACGAACATGAAATATTGTTTAGCAAATGAAGATATTCACCAAGAAGTGTTTTGTCTCATCCTTAAGTTTTGATGCAGGTACGATACAAAATAACATAAAACTTTATTAAGCCGTTTTTAATTTCATGCTTCTGATATATAAATATTTACCCGAGAAATTATCAAATTATGATGCTATATAAGTTTCAACGTATTATTATATTTTACAATTCCTCACCCACATGTTATGTTAATCCATTTAAAGTCTCTTAGCATAGAAAGACGATGAAAAAAGTATTAGGATTATAACCGCTCTTGAAAAAAATGAACAGGATGTAAAAGTATATATAATAATGGACGCTATGTATTATTTAATATCATAACTGTGTCGAAATAGGGGTTTTTACCTCTGTTGCATTGTTCTGGAATTCAGTCGTAGTGTGTGCTTTTTATTTCTAGTGAGGGAAATGTGTTCTTTAACTATACCCCTACTGTATTTCTAATGAGTTAGAACATACGCAGCATATCCTCCTCCTAGATACATAAATGTGTGTTTATATATGCGTTCACGTATTCCACAACATCTTTGTATATCATTATCTCTTTGTATGCTGTTAGACTACCTAACTTTTATATAATATTAAACGGAGGCTAATTTTTCACAGTAAAGTATTTTCTAAGATGTCAAGTATGAAACAGCACTTATTACAACGAGATATCATTGAACTCTATAGTTCGAAATATTTGACGGGTACCTGCATGTTAGATAAGAATAACTATCCCCTAGTGGAAACCAAACTAGAGATATTTGAATCAATATGGGACGAGAGTACTATCTGTTGTGATTACAGAAAGTGATTTGATGATTCAGCTACAAATATTGCTCCCGGTTTGCTCGTTTCTGAATCCCAGCCCTCTTGTCTTTACTCTTAAAGGTTGTGACGATAACATTGCGTTAATAGGTACTATTATACTATCGTAACTTTAGGATATAAATTGAAACTATATTGCCAGTTATAAACAAAGTAGACAGATAAATAGACTATATATAACGTCAAAATTTAACGTGCTGTTTTTTTCTGATTTGCACAGCCTTCATGTACGTTCCCACAAGCAAAGCAAGCTCTTACATCACGTCATGGCTTCGTAATGATGTTAGTATTTATTCACTTAGTAAATGTTACACCAATTATCAAATCGTATCTTGTATTTCTACGAGATAATGTACATCTATATCACAAAGTTATCGGATATCTACAAGGATGAGGATTTATAAATGGGTTTGGTTTATAAGGTGTTTCTCACGAGCATTCCAAGTTTGATCGAATCCTAATGTACATCTATATCACAAAGTTATCGGATATCTACAAGGATGAGGATTTATAAATGGGTTTGGTTTATAAGGTGTTTCTCACAAACATTCCAAGTTTGATCGAATCCTATAGGTGGACAATATAACGTATTAGTAATTTTAATGTGAAATATGAAGAAAGAGCATATATTTGGAAATATAGTTTTACCATCTGCACACATTCATACACAATATAAAAGTGTTGGTAACATGGGTCTTATAGAACTGTATTTTTACTGTATAGTTTATATTTGTTCTTAAGACCAAAAATAAAACTTAACAATATCTAATGCTATGTTACTTTAACAGAGCTTCAAGTTTGTTTCGTTATCGAGGTGAGTGTAGAGCGACGTGATTTGATAATTAATGTCTGCGAATAACAGATCTGTATGCCATTTAAAGTAGATAATGTTAAACAACAGTAGAGTAATTTAACCTCAAATTATTATTTTTCTCGCACTAACAGAAACATATTGGGTTGACTTGGGTTGTTCAGTTTACTGGTTATGTAAACTATCTTGACAGAAAGTAGACATTGCTTTGTTAGGTCAATACATCAGAGTTTATATTTTTATACAAAATAATAGAATACGTTAAGAGGCAGGAAATAGTAACTCTAGATCTAGATACTTATTCTGAGTAAAATGTATTAGGCGATTAAATACTCATCTAAGTTTTCTATAAAACAATAGTACGATGTATAATGTTTCGAAAAATTAAATGGTACAAGTTAAATAAAGAACACACGCATGTATATATGTCGTCGGAATTAGAAGGGTCGTAACTTTTAGCTAATAGCAGTATGCTATTCTATATTTTGTTTTTAATTTTGATAGTTAATGATGAATCATCGTTTTATATTGTAGCACAATTTCAAACGAACAAACATTTTTAAGAGAGTAAAACTCCAAAATGTGTGAAACAATCAATCATCCAATATTTTAGGAGGCAAACTGAGTTTTAATACAATTCGCGATAATATCAAACGCATCCTGTTAAAATGTCTAGCTAAGCAGCAACGAAATAAGACTAAATTATAAGTCTTATACTGCTGTAACTAACTACCTATACCATAAGCCAGATTATTAAACATGTACACTGTAGCAGCTAACTATATACATTATATGACCAGGTTATCAATAGTATAGTGTTGCAAATAACAATCTAAACGATGTGAACATATTATCAGCCATACATTGTCACATCATACGACTAGATTATTAATCATATAGTAATACTGTTAATTATCTAGACTATAGAAGGAAAGTATCAGTTGAATCATTCAGTATCATGGCTACAACAAATTATCAAAATCATACAGAATGTTGTATCCAATCGCATAGAACAAACGAAGTACGACTACAATCTATGCGTTGAAATTTACTTTGTATTTCCTATGCATGAAGTTTTCTGTTACAAATTTTACTTTACTCCCCATACTAGATTCCCCTTAGACATATTGAGAGTATTTTTTGTTCTCCAAGTTAAGATTACATAAAAGATAATCCAAACAAATAGAAAAGTTAGAATCCTCTTACTGTGCACTAAGCACAAGAAAAGTAAAGCAAGAGTATGAAAGGAATTACAGTGTAGTTTCAGTTATAAAACTATCTTTCAATGATGCTAAGTGACAGAGATGAGAGACAGAACTGAAAATTAGACTGAATCCGTTAGATCCTTACTTTTATTAGTGAGGATATAGAGGAATAATCTTAGGAAATTTTAGAGCTGCATGAAACACTAACTATTTACCATGTATTCAGTGGCTGCACGGATGTAGCTCTGACTGGCACCATAAGATAAATCCATGAAACGTAATTATTTAATATTAAACATATGCTCTACCGTTTTCTACAAAATATATAGTGCTTTGACGAAAAACGAAGAGATTTTGGACAGTCAGTTGCAGCAAGCACAATATCAATTTGCCAACTTAATTTTATACATCAGGAAACCCAAACTCTCAAATTAAAAGTCAAATTTATGATTTATATACTCTATTTAATGTACCTACATTTAAAGACAAAACGAAAATGTGAGGTTGAAACGCACGGCGCCATTGACAAGATACAGTAATGTCCTAGATAAAGAGAAGTAGCCACTTATATCAAACTTAACATTCATTGTTTCAACTTTTATTTATGTAGTTTACCATATTTATGAATATTCGACATACCGTTTTCATGAAGCATGTACTAAAGTTTTTACTAGCAACTTGTTGTAGACAAACAAACAACACAGACATCCACATCCATTTATATATATATTGTACAGTCATGAAACCTGGTGATATCTTATTATCTTCACTCATATTGATTTAACTTACGACAGCTACATGTATCAAAAGTGTAAGTACCTTTTAGTTTAAACATACTTCTGGCAAATTCCATGCCTAGAAATATATATGTTACATCAAGTTAAGATGGTGTAAACATGTGTAAATCTAAAATATGTCATCGAACGTCTACTTAATTTTGTTTAATACTGTTTGTTTGTAATTACGCACAAAGCTACACAATGGGCTATATGGGCTCTGCCAGCCACGGGTATCGAAACCCAGATTTTAGCGTTGTAAGTTCGCAGAGTTTAATATTGTCAAATATATTTAACTTTTAAACATGTTCACAGATTATACATGATACACAGGACTAGTGTGAAACTTGTACTTTAATTAATTTATTTTTATATGCATAATTAAACACGTAAAATAGATTTGTCTATGATTAACAGTTTAAATGTTTCGCATAAAACATAGAGTGTGTTGATATTTTATAGACTTATGGGTAAAAACTCCAACGACATCAGTGGAATGAAGTATAAACTATACTGGTTAGTCCATTCGCAAATTCTGTGCTACTAACGTTGTTTGGACGTGAACTAGCGTTAACTGGTAAGGCTTACCAAGTTAAAAATAAATCTAAGCGATGTCTAGAGACACAGATGTATCTTGATTGATAAACTTTCTAAGGCAAGAGTCCTTGATGTAAAGATATTCAGCAATATATTTAATATCTTCACAAATAACGATTGGGACAAAAATGTAAAAATATACGTGTGATAAAGAATTGAAAATATAGGGGATACGTTCTTTTGTGTACAGTACTTATGGTGACAGGAAACCCTGGTATCAAATGTACATAATGTTCAAACATTTTAACTTCTCTTACTAGCTATATAATACAGAAATTTCTTAGCTATTAATACACATTTTAGTCCTCCAGTGAGACAGCGGTAAATTTACGGACTAACATCGCTAAAATGCGTGATTTGATTGCTCGTGGCGAATACAGCAGGTTTTGTTTGGTTTGAATTTCGCGGAAAGCTACATGTGAATGACTAGAGAGAAAACAGCCACCCACCGCCAATACTTGTGCTATTATTTTGCAAACTAATAGTATAATTGACCGTCATATTATAACGCCTCTACGGCTGAAAGGGCGACCATGTTTGGTTGGATGGGGATTCGAACCTGCGACTCTCAGATTTCGAGGTCAAGCGCCCTAACCACCTGGCCATGCCAGGCCTAGTAAAATTAAATTGTGACTCGTTTGTTTGTAGTTAAGTACAAAGCTACACAAAGGGCTATCTGTGCTCTGCCCACCACTGGTATCGAAACGCGGTTTCTATCGTTGTAAGTCCGCAGACATACCGCTGTGCCACTGGGGGGCAGACATAACAGATAGCAATGTGGCTTTGCTCTAATACAAAAAAACAACCAATTTTAACTATTTCAAGTAACGGATTTATGTTACTGAGTCACAGTAGTCCTCTATGAAATAATTATAACACTTTATCGATTAATAGAGAGATACGTTATTTTGATATCTTATGAATTTATGATATATCACGAAACTTGTATTTTTTATTTTGATGCAGTCATATTAAAATTGAAATATAATGAAATTACTTGTAAAAGTTTTAAACGAATATCTGAGCCTGTTCTTCCCTAATTCAAACAGTATTTGTCCCTAAATCAGGATAAACTGGAAAGCTGAATAATTTATGGTTTTAAATTACTACCATCATGAGTAAATCCGAATGTAAATTCCAGAGTTTTTATGATATTTTTAATAATGATGCATATCTTTATGAAGATAGATATGCTATTGACGTCTCCCGGTTGTAGTAAAAACTCCATAAATGTATTAGAGAATTAAGTTTTAAAAATGAAGCTTAACAAGTTCACAAGTTTGATTAATTGCAGCTTTATTTTTTCACTGCTTTGAAATCAATACTTTAAGGACAAAGTCTTGACGAATCGACGTGTCTTGTTTTAAAGTTTTATTATTTTTTATGGCAAAGTAAGAGTTATGAAAACAAAGTTTTTCATGTTTTTTAAGGAGTAAATAAAAATACTTTTAGGATGAATTTGCTTCAGAGAAAGATGTTTGACCTGCTCATCTCTCGTTAATATAATTTCAATTAATAACATAGACATATCCATGAGATACAGCAATTTTTATAAATTTATCATTGTTTTGGGATTCTCCTCCTCCCAAAATTATAAACTATTATGACGTTGTTAAAAACATTTAAAAGTGTTAAATATGAGGGCATTTTTCAAATTATTTATTTCAGTACTTTCATAAACAGTCACTTTGTTGAATTGTCGTAAAATGTTACCTTACATTATTTTTTATTTTACCGAAATGATCCTGTTTTTATAATATAACGCAGACTTTCTGGCGTTTTTTATACTAGAATTACCACCTATTCATTTGTTTCTTTGTAACTTGATTTATACATATGAAATGCTTTATATATGCTTGATGACTATAATAACATGATAGTATTTAATCGGAGTAATTATATAAAGTTTGAAAATAGATCCTATCATGCATTGTTCTCGTTTTACATATATCAAAAATAAAAATGTTCTAAAATCGAGTAAGCTTAATAAAATACAAAAAAATAGGAATATATAAGCATTTCTATTAATTACCTGTGTTGGGTTTATGTACATGCAAATTCTAAAGTAAAATTTTACCCCAAATTTGGTGTGAAGGAAAAATGTAATTTGGGATCAATATTTGTGTATACATATCTATATATTAGAAATAAGAATAAAATAAGAAAGCATTCATACGGAAAAACAAAATATCGTAGAATAATCTTGATGGCAGCATTCACTAAACATCTTGAGGAAAGAGGATAGTCAGGAGTGAAGCTCTTTACTGAGAACTACACGGTACGGTATTGTTGTTCTCTCCTTCATCTTGTAGTATAGTTTTACTAAGAACTACACGGTACGGTATTTTTGTTGTTGTTTTCTCCTTCATCTTGTATGTTTAGTTTTACTAAGAACTACACGGTACGGTATTATTGTTGTTCTCTCCTTCATCTTGTAGTATAGTTTTACTAAGAACTACACGGTACGGTATTGTTGTTTTCTCCTTCATCTTGTATGCATAGTTTTACTAAGAACTACACGGTACGGTATTATTGTTGTTGTTCTCTCCTTCATCTTGTAGTATAGTTTTACTAAGAACTACACGGTACGGTATTATTGTTGTTCTCTCCTTCATCTTTTATGTATAGTTTTACTAAGAATTACACGTACGGTATTATTGTTGTTGTTGTTTTCTCCTTCATCTTGTATGTATAGTTTTACTAAGAACTACACCGTACGGTATTATTGTTGTTCTCTCCTTCATCTTGTAGTATAGTTTTACTAAGAACTACACGGTACGGTATTATTGTTTAATACCGTACCGTGTAGTTCTTAGTAAAACTATACTACAAGATGAAGGAGAGAACAACAATAATACCGTACGGTGTAGTTCTTAGTAAAACTATATATACAAGATGAAGGAGAAAACAACAACAACAATAATACCGTTCGGTGTAGTTCTTAGTAAAACTATGCATACAAGATGAAGGAGAAAACAACAATACCGTACCGTGTAGTTCTTAGTAAAACTATACATACAAGATGAAGGAGACAACAACAATAATACCGTACGGTGTAGTTCTTAGTAAAACTATACATACAAGATGAAGGAGACAACAACAATAATACCGTACCGTGTAGTTCTTAGTAAAACTAAACATGCAAGATGAAGGAGAAAACAACTTGTTGTTCTCTCCTTCATCTTTTATGTATAGTTTTATTGTGTGGTTAAACATAGGAATAAAATATTACTACAGAGCGAAGAATTCCACTTCTTGTGGGTTCGCTTATCAGAGATGTCAAGAAGTTTCTGTTATCTTCTCTATACTGGTTTTTTTTTTATATGAATGCTTTCCAGTTTTTGTTTTCCAAGAATGCTATATTTCTAAACCTAAAGATATAGCTGGAATATACAGTTTTTAGAATAGTTTTTATTGAACATACTTTTATCTGTAGACACGAGATATTTTTAATTTTTACTGCGTGCACTTGTTTTGTTGTATTTTTATACTTTAAATAAATTGATTACTTATATCTTTTCATTTGTTGTTTATAACAAACAAATTCAGTGTGTGTATAGGACTTTGAGTAGTAGCATGATTATTTCATAAATAATACAGGCATAAAAATGATTTTAACTACCAAAAGACGCTTATATTTATAGCTTCGTCATCTGAATGCAGTTCGCAATCTCCGTTGAGCTCTGATTTCTAACCTTGTTCCAGAAAATAGCCATGGAAACTGTGTTCAGACAGAAGCTTAATAGTGAGGGCAGTGAAGCTAAAACCTAATAGAAAGCGTGTGGACAAGCTTTCTGCGGGTTTCCGATGTGAATTTAATAACAGTCGGCCTATACCATCTCATGTCACACAGCAGCGTGCAACACAGAAACCGTAAAAAAGTAGCATCATGCCACAAAGTAAGCCGCTCATTCAATTCCAAGATTGTCTAACCATCTTCTATTTTTTTTGTAGCAAAAAGAAAAAGTTATAAGTTGTTGGTAAAGCGTTTTAATACATAGTTTGAAGTATATAGAATAAAACTTTCTTGATGTAAGACTCGTAGGCTGAAAATTGCTGGATTAAAATCTACACTGACAGGCATCTGGTTTTATCAACTTTGTTTTTCATCTGTATTAAGGGACAAAACAAAAACGGTATGAATCAATCTTGTTGACGAATAGCACAAATTAAATAAAATATCGACATATTTCTAAACACTAAATCCAGGGTACAGTTCAACTAGTAAGGGTTAAATTATTTAACGCGGCCTTGGATTATTTCAAATTCTCAATACGTATCAATGAACTCAAGTGCAAGTCATATAACATAATTTTTTCTCAGATTTGGTTCCTTAAAATACATCCAAACGTTATGAAAATAAGACAAACATAATTTCTTCAGTTCTTTTGTAACTTTTAAATCAAGAGAGATAGATACATAAGTGAGAAATTCAATATTTAAAGGAAATCGAAACTTAAAACTATTTTCAGTATTTTCCAAACAATAGAAACTTGTAAAAGTTTCGATTGTATTACGAATAATCTTCAATTATTTAAGCTATTGCAAAAACATCTTGTCATTTAAAGTTAGCAATATTTTGTTTTAATTAATCAAATAAGTTAAAACACAAGAACAAAGAAAAATACCTAAAAAGTTACATCCTGAACGTCGGGGAATCTGATATCCGACAATTTCAAAATTTCGTTACTTAAAACAATTTTAATTGTTATTTTAAATTAAATTCACCATACGCTAATGTTTTCTTTAACTGGTTTAAAGAGGGAGCTTTAAGTAGCTATAATTCGTTTTATTTGTTCGTGAATTTCATTTGGTAAAAACATTTCACTAAAAATATAACAGGCATACCAGGAATTTAAAATAAAATATTTTTTCTAGGCTTTTCTGATTGACTTTAAAATTTACTTAATTTGTATAATATTATTTGATTTTGTTCTCTATGTATAGCTGGTGTTTGAACGAGTAAGATCGTACGATGAGTGGATTAAGACTCATTAAGGACATTGTTGTTCTGGAAGACGCAATAGATAAACTTTTGGAAGACTCAACAGATAAACTTTCGTAATTGCAATTTTTATCTCTGGTTATTTGTTTATTACAGTTTATATCTCCATTTGATATGTTCATTTTGGATTCTGAAGACTTATATCCTCGGTTTAATTTTTACATGTGAGTTTTTTTTCTACTTCAAGGAGTGAGAAAAAAGTTCAATAAAACAGCAGTACTTGACAGATACTGTTATTGTTAGTTACGTTTGTGACTTATATATATGTAGATGTTTGCTAGAATTCTGTTATAAGTAAAGGTTGGAGTTGAATTACAAATTTGATATTTCTTTTATTCATATTTAAAATTTGCTGTTTCAGCTAACCTCTTTAGCACATACATTTCTAGAGAGTTGTTTATGTCTAATTGTTTCTCGAACGTGTGGATTTTTGAATCAAACAAACAAACAAAAATCAGTAATATAAAACAATGTCAATTTTGTATTAGTGTGTTTTGAGTAGATGTTAATGGAGTCTATTTCCTTCATTATTAATTTATATGTATTGGAATATTAGACATATCTTCGCGTTCCTTTTTTAAGGAGTTTTTAGCCTTTTCTTTTCTATGACTAAAATTATATGAAAGGTACCAAAAAACAATTTTTAAGAGCACAGCACACCATATCATAAAAATCTTAATCTATCACCAATGGAAACAGAAAACAGTCGTAATAGAAAGGTGAAGTAACCACATACATAACGTTGATATTATGACGTCATTCCAAGAGACAACTATTTTAAACATGATGATTTTCTCTTTTATTAAATCTTTCCACATACCTGCTGAAAAAGTGGTAATTAGATTACTCTACATGAAGAAATATGCTTCATTTTATTTCCCTGTCTACATAGTTGTATAAGAACGTTCATGCATACAAACTCATAAAATATAGTATATTTTAGTAAGGCTATACAATATGCTGACACCTACGTGTAAAATTTATATAAGAATCCATCAGTTTTTTTCTTTTTATTATTTATTACATATCTATGTAATTATTTATACTAGAGTCTGTCAGTAACTTATATTTTATCTGTATATAAACCATCAACCTGTAAATATCTGTATAAAAGTCAGCTAACTTCTCATTTTTATTTCTAATAATCTACCTGACTCTGTAACTATTTATTTATCTCATTTTTTAATAATTACAGAAGAGCCAAAAATGTTCATTTTGAATACATAATTAAAATTTCGAAACTAATTCGTGTACTGAGCTTTCAGAGTCGTACTTAAGTGCAGAATATGATGTACTAATGAGAAGTATAATTCATTCTAACGCTTCTAAAGTTATGAGGCCAAAGAAAGAAAGAAATAGCCCAGAAATATCTACATTTTTATGTAAGGATATTCTATCTATCTATTATTTGTCTGTTCGTCCATCTATCTTTCTCTTTATCTACTTTTCATCAAAAACGGTTATTTTACTTAATCTGTGACATACGAACTTTTTCTGTGTTGTTCTAGCAGTTCAGGTACTTTCATTTATCAATGAGAACGAAAACATTATTGATTATACTTGTAATGAACTAAAATAGATATTCATAGTTTGATGGGTAAACTAATATTTCTATTTCCACTATAAGGCAGTCAGAATACGTAAAATATTAGTTCTTAACAATATAATGTCTTTTTGCCTAGGCAAAGTATTCTTCAGCAATTCTAATACATCCATAGCATATATTAAATTATACTTATGATAATCCAATAATCTTTAAATCTCTTTTCAGTATTGCACCGTGTTTGGTATGAAGATTTACGCTTATGTTACAACGTAATTTTTTTTGTAAAGGCGTGAACATGGTGTATGTAGTCATGTGTCATAAGACGCTAAACTATGTTTTCTAATGAACTTTTAGCGACTTCTTCTTTAGGGACAAACATAATAAACTTACAAGAATATTCTTCATGTTAGGAAGATGGTATATGTTATATAATATGGCACCACAAAAAAGGAAGTCCGCTACACCCATGGCTGATCTTCCAATATAATATTAAATAAACATTCTAAATAACTGAAAACAACCATCCCGGTGTTGAAATATATAACTTCAAAATTGTTTTGAAGTGAAAACAAGAAATATTTTTTTTTCTTTATAAGATGGCCTAACAGTTTTCAGTTACTAAACTTTCTTTACCACAGACGACAGAGAAATACTGAAGAATACTGAAAACAGGTCATAATTATTCATTTATCGAATCGTCCATAAAACACAGTAACTACAATATCTATAACTACTTATAAGAGAGCAGGTGCAAAGAAATTTGACTGATTAATTATTTTTCTTAAGTGTCTGAGTTACTACTATAATTTGGACTTAGTTACTTCATAAGTGACTTATTACACTGCGATTAAGTGATTTAAAATCTCGAATCACATCTCAACACTCTTGATTAAAATAAATGAATGATGAACAGAATATATATCTCTCATAAACAACTGTCTATTTTACTGTAATTTACTGAATTCCTGTAACCACCAACAATTGTGCAAGTAATAATAGAGTTGAAAGTGGGCACTTTCTCACAACGTTTATATAAGACATAGTTAACCTTCGAACAATGGGCATACAAGTAGTTGTGTGTATATGGTCAAGTTATTTATTCCGGTCCTAATGAAACTAGTGTTATTTCTAAATTTACTTTTTGCGACAATTCTACATAAATAAACAACGCTGTCATAGATACGTTTCTTTAGAGAAACGTATCTATGATAGCGTTGTTTATTAGAGAAACGTATCTATGATAGCGTTGTTTATTAGAGAAACGTATCTATGATAGCGTTGTTTATTAGAGAAACGTATCTATGATAGCGTTGTTTATTAGAGAAACGTATCTATGATAGCGTTGTTTATTAGAGAAACGTATCTATGATATCGTTGTTTATTAATAAAACTAACAAGATGAAATGTGTTTTTGTATATATGAGAATGTTCTCAACTGAAATGACTTAATGTCTCATGGTTTGTACTCTTTTAAAGTCTCTTCAACTAAATTATATAAAGTTACTAACATGATTTATTTTCAACTTTACCTTTACAATAATTAGAATGTATACGATTTTACATGATGCAGAAACCCATCTCTATTGTACGTTTCTTTCGAACAGTAAAATCTGCTCTTTCTCTACTTGTTTATTGTCTATTATACTAGAGCATCACATCCTATTTAGCTAAGCCTATCATTCAGACTATTAAATGAATAATTAATAATTGTTTGTCTTTGTTTTACTTTTGTAAGGATTTTGATATAGGTATCAAACATAAGCATGGTGTGCTTCTTCACGTACTTAATCTATTCACTTGGGAAAACCCCTACAAACTGACTTCTTAACAGCAAATGTAATATCGCAAAAAAAGTATTTTTACAGGCGCATTCAATGTTGAATAGTGTTGATTACACAGGCCTGCGATGGTTTTATTGTCTTGAAATCTTTACATGTTCTACAGTAATTTCTGTATGCTGAATCCGAAAATGATATCCATTTTTCTCCATCGCGTACAGATTTGTCACAAAACGTCATATGTACTTTTACATAAGTGAATCACTTTCATTGAAATCGGGTCACATTTTGTAATGCTTAAAATGTTGACAACGACTGGCTATAGATTTCTCTAGACCAATCGCGACCTGAGAGTCTTATTGATCGTTCAAGAACCCACGAGAAGCACACCGCTAGTATATAAAGGGTTAACAGGCCGCATGACGTGTCATTTCTGTCATTATGTTTTCTTTTCAATACTATTTATTCGTCGCTATGGCAACAAGAGGTTGTGTAAATGACCCAAACATATATTTTTGGCAAATTTGATCTAAATAAGAGTTTTTTTATTCATCTCTATTTGTACAAAACCCTTACATGGTAGAACAAAATTAATATTATTTTCGAAATCTGCGTAGCTGAATTATGGAAAATCCGTTATTAAAACCAAAACAACTTTTGTGAAGTGTAAGTTTG
>NW_013665848.1:434393-435263 GCF_000517525.1 Limulus polyphemus | reverse complement strand
AGAATAAAACTTTCTTGATGTAAGACTCGTAGGCAGAAAATTGCTGGATTAAAATCTACACTGACAGGCATCTGGTTTTATCAACTTTGTTTTTCATCTATATTAAGGGACAACTGGATTGCTATTAAGTGAAATTACATAAAAACAGTTTAGAAATGTATAAAATTTGACATTCCTTATAAATGATGTAACGAATTTATTATTATCTATTTATTTTTAATATGAACGTTGTTTGGATTGAATTTGTATTTAGAAATATGTGTAATTTGTATTATCAGATATGTGTTGTGTATAACGAATTTGTGATATATTTATTTTAATGTCAACGTTTGTTTCGAATAAGTTTATATTTCAAGGCGTGTCTAGCTTATCGTGTTAGTTATGTATGACGAACTTCCCGCCAATTCTCCAAGATTGTAGAACATTCGTGAACAGAAGAATTAACAATATCCATTTCCGTATCCGGTTAAATATAGCGCCGATAAAAAGGGCATCACTCCAAACAAACAACAGACGAAAAAGAACAGAGAAGAGACAAGTCTACTATGAAACTGTTAAAACCGTGTAAGCTATAAACTGTGTTTTGCTAACCCCTATCAACCGGAAAATATACAACATTTGACCAGGAACAGTTAATTCCCATTCAGTGAATTCCCATCAAACGTTAATATCTTTTCAAGAATATTACTAATTTCTTATCGGACATTAATGATTTTGTGAAAATAATATCTTACTTCAACGGTCCAACAGTTCAGTACCTGACAAAGCTAGCTAGCTTCCCGCCAAATTATATATATGTACAACTCGCTGGATATCAAGGAGACTCTGACTAAGAAGACGGTTTTAGGCTATTTGTAAGTTAATGAAATT
>NW_013665848.1:402075-433439 GCF_000517525.1 Limulus polyphemus | reverse complement strand
AAAACCAAAACAACTTTTGTGAAGTGTAAGTTTGCAGGCCTGTGTTATCACTGGTTTTTTGAGTCATCTAGTTCTTTGAAACAAACACGCTGTGTATATAATCGAATAATATTAGAAAAACAAACCGATTTTGAAAATATATTAACTGGTTTAGAGATAGCCACAATCATTATATATATGTCATATATATATATATATATATATTGATATTATTTCATGAATAAATTTCGGCGTTACAATTCATATGAATATTTTTCGAGTTTCAGTTATTTTGGTATACTCTCTTATACATTTGTATGGAAATTTTTCAGAATCCTTATAGTGTTTTATGTTTAAATTACCAAAACGTTTCTCGGCCAAAATAATTGAATATCTAACCATTGTGCAGAAAGTCTTTTTTTGTTCTAGTTTAACTACTATATTTTTAATGTTGATTTCAAACGTTCACCCATTCGTTCGTTATTTTTAGTTTATATTGAATAACAAAGCAAATTAATATTAACAAGATATTTAAGCGCTTAACATGAACAGTTCAGTTGATAACCTGCTAAGTTATCCTCAGTATAGCATTATTCAAGTTTAATACAAGTCAGATCTACTATGTACTATAATGAACATAATCTCAACATTTACAGCATTAAATATTTATTATCAAACAGAAAAAAGTAATAACAGCGCAATAACCTCAAGCCTAAGCATAAAAGTTAAAAATAAAAATTAACGTTGTAGCTTTGTAATCAACTTCTGCATGCAATATTGGAGTTTAAAGGTAGACTCGACAAATGTACATTGATTTACTGTTACCATATCAACAGTGTATGTAACCACAGCTTAGATTTTAATCCTTCAGGTATTTGAACAGCGTTGTGTTAAAAAAACGATAATGGCTATTCAACCCTAATATAGTATTTTGAAAACAATATATTATTTTCAAATAATGTTCAACTTGATATATATATATATATATATACGAGACTCCCATTTTTGTGGTTTGCGTCATCCAGGTAACAGCCAAGCTTTATGTGGTAGAATAACATTCCTGAGACCCTTTAGACCAGATGGGTGGTTTTAACAAAATTATCTTTTGTGAGCTAGTTGTGGTGGTCAGAATTAATTACTCGCGCTTTTCTCTGACTAGAGAAGTTTATACAGAGATTCAAGTAAAGAGAAGAAAAAGTGTACTTGGTCAACATAAGACTAAATGCTTCTTCCACCAGCTGGTCGTACAGATATCTAGGTGCAGTGTCATTTAAACTGCGTTTTTCGTTCTTCTGAATGTCTTGGTGCCTTGGTGTCCATAAATAAAAAACTTAATCATGTAAAGTTCAAATAATTAGGCTAAGCTGGCTTGTATGCTCAAATTAAACTTAACGATTGAATATCATTTCAACGTATTCTAAGAGTTTAAATATACAAGGTTGGCGTGTAATTTGATTTACCTGTAACTACAAACGATTTAGGTATGGTGAAGTAGCGACAGTAATAAACTAAAGTTAGGTTTTTTAAATGCGAATTTTAAAAATATGTTTTTATTTGAGTGGCTACCATAAATGCAATAATCTTGTTTACAACATACTGTTAATGCTACTTGAGGTTGATTATGAGAGACATGTATCATATTTAACTTTCACTCCCGCCATTGGCTCAGCGATAAATCCTCAGACTTAAACGATAAAAACCGGGCTTCGATACTCTTGATGGGCAGAACACAAATAGTCCATTATGTAGCTTTGTGCTTAACAACAAACAAACCAAACTATTTAATATCTAAGAAAAGAATTGAGTATTTTCAAAAAATCCCAATAAATTCATTTTTCTAAACAATCCTTTATCATTTTCTTAGTAAACATCAAAGGTTCGATTAAATGTTGATGGAACAGCCGTCGTGCTTTCAATGAACGGGAACATGTGACTTCAGATACGCCTATGAAGATTTATGATCCAAACTTTATTTTGGATAGATAATAGTTTTCCTTCATGGCTCAACGAAGGATCATCTTCGACTTTCAGATACATGTTTAAAGTCTTCGGTGAATGTAAACGAGTTCACGTGATTTTTACTTTTGCATTATATTTTTATGTCACAAAGTCCGTGCAACGCGCCGACAAAATTCCGTTGTAGACAAAATCGAGAAGCAAAAATGATTTCTCAGTGTACTTCGTACTTGAATACAGAATTGTTGCATTCACGTTGATATTCAACAAATGTGTGTTAAGTTTATGAAATTTTACGTCATTGACTCCCGGATATTAGTACCTAAACGAAAACAAACTCGAATTTTACGAAATGAGTTGATAAACTTATTATTTTAAACATTTAGTAACTAGATACAATTAATTTATTAAAGGTAAATATCAATAGTCTCTGGAAGATTATATTTATTTTCTACTGTTCTATTAAAAAAACGTAAAAGTTGGATTAAAAAATTGATCAAAGATTAAACAAACAAACAAAAGATATTCTATTAAAGTAAACAAGGCAAATGCCCTTCTTCAAGTAGATATGATTAGTCTAAATATATCTTACTCGAATAGTTTAAGATTAGGAATTTACACCTGACAAAGGGCATTCTCCCGAAACGTTATGTAGTTTAATTAAATGGTTTGTGTGTTTTGTAAATGTTCGATCAGTTTCCTTCATGCAGTGTAGTAACTTATTTGGATTGTTGTAAGTAAATGTTGGAAGTTATCTTTTATAAATAATAAAAAAAGATAATATTAATCCTATACTTACAAGTTATGATATTTAAATTTGTATAATTAGAATGTTTGCGCGATTTGCTCATAAGAATCTGTAATGCCATTTCTTACGAATCAATTTCATTAATATTATTGCTAAGTTAAAACGGTTGAGACTACGATTCCTTTTTTCAGTTAAAAAGAATACAGGCATATATTGAGCTGTACGTATGCCAATTAATTTTAACTCTGTTTAGCAAACGTATATTATTAATGGCGCAGTCTTTAATTTTTTCTCTAAAATAATTACATAATAATAAGTTTCTCTATAAACACAAGCATGATACATACTTTGTTTCACATAATATAAAAATTACACACGTCGTATCTTTTACACGCGAGTTGAGATTATATAAAAAGTTAACGAATTTTTTAATGAAAATATGTTATGCAAATTCGAGAAAATTGTAATTTTCATATTATTCCCAACTTTTAATTCAATAAAAACTGCTTATTACACAAGAAAAACTATAACCTTTTTTGCACATTTAATTACTTTACTAAAGGTTCGGTAGATTAAAATTACATGTACGTTAATACACTATTCTTTAGCTAGGCTAAAAATGAAGCATTTCTTTTCTTCCAATTTCGTGGCGAATTACTCAAATTTTCATAACTATAATTCGCTGGCCTGGCATGGCCAGGTGGTTCGGGCAGTCGACTCGTAATATGTGGGTCGTGGGTTCGAATCCCCGTTAAAATGTGACGGTCAATCCCACCATTCGTTGGTAAAAGAGTAGCCCAAGAGTTGGCAGTGGGTGGCGATGACTAGCTGCCATCCCTCTAGTCTTACACCGCTAAATTAGGGATGGCTAGCGCAGATAGCCCTCGTGTATCTTTGCGCAAAATTAAAAAAAAACAAAAACAAACTATAATTCGCAACTTAGCGTTAATAATAAACTTTAGATTTGTGTCAAAAGGTTTTTACCTAACTTTAAATATAGGAGACATTTTTATTAATGCAGATGATTAGATTGTATATGGAAAAAATGTTATTAATTGACTTTTTAGAAAATAGGCAACAAATATTGAAATTATGTGCAAAATATGAATATTAATAATGCTGAACATATGTTCAAATACTTGTCGTATTCTTAAATAACAGCAGGCTATTTAATGTCCGAATACTAAAGTTGTTTGGAATTATTTAATATTATGTTCAAAGGAACAAAAAACATGTATTCAGCTGATAAAATTACAACTACGTTTTTAAAACAGTCGTTATCTAATATGTATAGAATATGTAATATTTTCTATGCCTGTTACTCGACGTCAAGATAAAACAAAATTGCTTTGTTCCACAAAGACAAACCTCAGCTATGTGTAATGTGAAGAGATAAAGAGGCTGGCACAGCGTAATTCTCATGCACACACGTTTTAAACTGTGTAATCAATCCAGTCTCTAGAATGTATTTGGAAAGTTCTTATCTCAACAAAGGTTTTGATGTTTTGGTAATTTTTTATTAAGAGGAAGGGTTTTAATGGTTTAGAAAGTTTCTAGTTGAAATAAAGGTTTTGATGGTTAGAAAAATTTTCATTTGCAACAAATATTTTGATGCTTAGGGATTTTTTTATTTGCGTGTCATAATGCGTGTGCTTTTTTTTAGTTCCATTGAGAACAGAATATACTTGATTTATCAGCTGTCAGTTTAAATCTTCTGAAAAACGATTCTGAGTGCTCACCAACATATGTAAGCAATTAATTTTAGCTCACTTTGTAGAAAAATGATAAGTAAACTTTACATAACCTTAAATAAAGATAATGTGTTTGATACATAGATAATCGTCCACATATTATTGTAAGACAGTTGGAGTATTGTTTAATTACTCTTAAACTGAAAATAATGTGTCGTTCTCACGCTGAATTCACATTTTTTTTCTCCTTTTCCTAATACATCAAATCCCTTTGCCACTACCATCTCGATAGTCCATTTCTTTTAGAACTTATCCATAAAAAAAACATACGACATGACTTTACCTATTTTTAACAACATAACTTATACAAAACTGTACGTCTAATAAGCTCTTCTTTACACGATCTATTGGAATGATTAGTTTATAAATTACAAATATCGTCGTGGGAAATTATTCATATTTCATAGGGATGTAATACACTGAAAGAAAACTATTTCAAATATACACGTGCACCAATCTAATATTTAACCACTATGGCTGCAGCTGAGCCTACTATATTTAGTTAAGTTGCACATGCTTAAAGAAAGTTCCATCAAATAAATACATAGCTGATGATAAGCTGTAATATATGATCTACATATGTATAACTTATTGGTTCAGAGTTAAGGAAGTGTGTTTTACCAGCTAATAAAGACATTTGTAGTATTTGAATCAACTTATAAATAACTATTAACTATCAGTTTTGGTATGCATACGTGATATTGGTTCTCCAACTTATCGTTTATCATTTACATAATATTAAAGTGCAAGAAACGCTGTTGAGTGTCTTGATTTCAATTTCAGTAATATTGATATTCCTACGTGTTTAATAAGAAAATGAAGATAAACTTTGTTGCATAGGCAAACACATAGTTAATTTTGATAAAGAAAACCCCTAGAAAAGAAATCAATTGTTCGAACTTTTATATCTAAGCATTAATCAATATATATCTGTACATCCGTTTATCTACTGGTTCCCGATACAATTACCTTAAGCTTGTATTAAAAAAAAAATGTAGAAGGATGCCCAAAAATGATCATCAAATTATTTTCTTTAGGTTGATTAACCATAAACTTTTACGCGTTCTTCTTTATCCTTTTCCTTTTTCCAACCACGTGATTTTCGAGACGAAGGCAGGAATTGAGTGTTTACGCATATTAAATCTAAGCAGTGAATTCATGGTGTGACGCTATCTTCGGGACGCGTCTCGACCTTTTAGAGAATCGGAACTTCTTCAACCTGAGTGGACTGCCACCGGCTGAGCTATCTCATTAAAGACTGCAGCGCTGGTGCTTTCATGAGGTTTCATTGTTGCCATAGAAACGGCAGACCTCATCAATGTCTTGTTACAGTTATCTGTAACTAGTAATGCATACATGTTATGTTGACATGGTGATTGAAACTGATCTTACCATCTAGAATACGAAAACTTTTAATTTTTTCGTCTATTTTCAGTAATATTACAAATGAAAAGAGAGAAACGGAAAGATCCAAATTGATAAACAGTAAAATTATTAACTAAGAAAACGAACCACTGTTACTTTTTGTGTGCAGTAAAATTCACAATTGTTTCACATTGCGTTCGACATTGCGTGAAACTCTTTCGTTAATCTTCATGGTTTTCTCAACATTTCACATTTCTTCATTTTTTACCACAAATCTTGAATCAAGAATTTTCAAGATGCTCTAACAAGAAACATTATTTTCTGAACCAATAATATACTTTATCTTTGAATGTTTTACTTGAATTACACATCATTATTTTGTTGCATATGATACTATAATAAGTCATTTAAGGCTGCTATTCCTCACATCAACACTTACAGCATATGAAGACACATTAATGCGTTTTTATGTACATTAGAATATTTTTTTCACACACGAATAAGTGTAGGCTAATTGCATAAATTCCACACATGAAAACTAACAGCATATGAAGAAACATTATTGCGTTTTTATGTACATTAGAATCTTTTTTTTTCACACAGGAATAAATGTATGATAATTGCTTAAGTTCCACACATTAACACTTACAGCATATGAAGAAACATTAATGCGTTTTTATGTACATTATAAAATCCTTTTTTCACACACACACACAAATAAGTGTAGACTAATCGCCTTAGTTCCACATTAACACTTACAGCATATGAAGAAACATTGATGCGTTTTTATGTACATTAGAATCCTTTATTTTCACATACGGGTAAGTGTAGGCTAATCGCTTTAGTTACACCTATCTTGGAATACGTTACTAATTCTCCTTTCAAACACATGCTCTAATGGCGAAGCATGCTTTGAAGTATATCAAAATATATATATTTTAATCACTGATGATGGAAGATATTGTTCTACGTACTAAATATACACGTATATGTTAGACCACAAGTGATTAACTTTCTTTTGATTTTATATCTTTATAAACGAGATTTTCATTCGTCAGAGCTGGACTGTGAATCCAAAAGGGTGACAGTTGAATCCCACAATTCGATTAGATTAGCCCAAGAGTTAGCGGTGGGTGCTATTTATTTAATCTTATAGTCATAAAAATAGCGATAGTTTCTAGTTTCGATCCGCGCTTATAAACATACATTTGAATTAGTGTCAAACCTTATAAATGTTGGTTGCTTTAATTTCAAATACACAGTACGTGTTGATTCTGCCGCTGACACGTTAGAACATTTATTCAGTCGTTCTATTCTCATTCAAGAGCATAAGTTGTTTTCGCTAATATGTTACAATATACTGGAACTGTAATTTTTAACCTGAAAGGCATGTTATGCCCACATGGGTTAAACGTCTAGGTCAAAGACCCTAGGGGTGTGGTACGACTGCACTTAATATTAAACTATTGGCCAGAGGTATGGCAATCGGTCAATAGTACCCACTGCTACAAGCTATGGTTTTGTCCGACTCTTTGAACCGAATAACGAGATTGATCGAAACGTTCACAACATTGACCACAGCTAAAAATAGTTAAACATACAGAGCATGATGAGCGCCGTTACATCTCGAACCTTGGATTCTTTAGTCCTTAGACTGGCTCGATAACCACTTGGCCTTAGATATTTTCCTTATATATGCAAAAAATGTTAGAAGTTTTTCTTGTGACTGTTAATAAAGACGAAATACAAATACTGGTATAAGAGTAAAACAAACAAACTAATAACACTGTCTGCAGTATTCAACTACGTAACAGAAAAATTGGCAAAATTTAAAACAAACATATATATATATGGATATGTCAACTTGAAAAAGGCGTATTCTTGATTGATCCGAGGTGTGGTTTCTCTATAAACCCGTCATGCTTAACAGAATTTGAGAAAACAAAGATTAAATCTTACAGTAATCTTATCCATATCAATCCAGACAATTAAAACTTTTTGAGTTATATGATCTCACCACGATTATCATTGCTTTCGATTTAAAGCAAGTACGGAATTATTCAAAAACATGAAACGACATTCCAATACTAATACGACTGCTAGGTTCATAACATGGGCATAATTCTTCTCAAGAACGGTTTGCACTTAGTATTCAGTGTAAGCCATGTATTATTTTCGTATTCTGAACAGTCTTAACTGCCACTTTCCCTATCTTAACTTTCTCTCGTCTTTACTAGTGACTAATATCAGTAGAATTGGTCTAAAGTGCCAATCATTTGTCCCCTAGCTGCTCAGCAGAAAGTCTGAGGGCTTATAACGTCAGGAATGGAGTTTCAATACCTGCGGTGGGCACAGCCCAGATAGTCATTGTGCAGTTTTGTGCTTAACAACAAGTATACGAAGCCAACCAGTGAAGCTAAGAAATAAAGTTTACGCAAGATGAAAATCAACGAAAACATTTCCTACACGTCCTTGCTGCTTTATAGCCCTATAGTCTAAACTTGATGTTGTCTCTGATCTATATTGTCGGGTTGTTATTGGCTCTATATAAATACCTCACTAATATTATCAGTAATTTACAAATGTAAACACAAATCTATTTTTATTTGTTCTTCTTTTCAGAGACGGTATAGATGTAAGAGACACTTATATAATTTATCTTATCACGTCGTGCAGATAAACGACAGATATCTTTTAGTTTCTTTTTTTCTATAATTTAAAAGCATTTCAGTTTCAAATCTGAAAGTTTAAAAGATTGTAATTATATTGTTATAACGAATTTGAACGTGGCTTATATACTACTGTAAAGCATCTTTTACTATTGGAGAAAGTGAATTGATTTTTACTAGCTACCTTGACTGTTTGGTAATCAAAGTTTATTGTACTTTAAAAAAAAAACATGAGGAGGATCATGAATACAACGCTAAAGACCCGTGTATGAATACAACGCTAAAGACCCGTGTAATGATAGGCAACGCTAAAGGCCCGTGTAAAGTTAGGCAACGAATAGCAAAATAAATATTCTTCGTATTCACTTCGTCTATATTTTGTAATCTATATTCGTACTCATTGAATCAGTTCGAGAATTTTATAAACTAATTTATCTCTTAGAAAATTATAAAATCATGGTTCATCTTTTAAGCATACAAGATGTTCTATTCATTCTGAACAGGAGTAGATTTCTGAAAGATTTCATAAATCATTAAAGATACACACAGTTTAACTATGAGATTCATTTCCTTCGCACTATTTTGTACAAGCTAGGAAACTGAAATGAACAATGTAAACATTTCAGAAAAATTTTTTTTAATCTACAACTTCCTTGATTACCTTTTACCGTAAATAAACATAACTTATGCTTGAGTGTGTTTCGATCTGCACCACTCGTCCCTAATTCTGAACTTGCAGATTACAGGGCACGCGGGTAGTTATTTTTGACAGTCACTTTTATAACGCCCCCAAAGTGTGATGTGCGATTTTGTAACAATGGGACGTAAACTTTGGATCCTCTTCACAGTCCAGCACGCTAAAAAAAAATAGGCCACACCCGGCCTCTTATGCTTAAGAGAAACAGAAGTTCAAAAGGTAAATCACATGTAATTCAAAAGGTAAATCATATATAATATCTTTCATACAAAATCAGTTCTTTATGATGTAAAAAGAGAGAATATTACTGTTTTTATCATAAAACAAACTAAAATTCCTTTATCAAAGTATAAAGTTGAGTTTTTTTGTAATATATAGTAGAAAACACTTAGCAAGGTACAAAAAATATTATGAACTGTCTGATACGCTTGATTAGAAGAAAGACTGGAAACCTGTACAAGTGTACTTGAAAAGAATAAAGCTCAAATAACACAGGCCTGCGATGGTTTTATTGTCTCGAAATGCTTACATGTTATATAGTAATTCTTGTACGCTGAATCCGAAAATGATATCAATTTTTTTCCGTCGCGTACAGATTTTTCACAAAACGTCCTAACGCAATACTTGAAAGAAAGACCACAGCACGTAGTTTGAGACTAAAAGAAGTAGATTTCACACAAAAAATCAGGATGAATGAGGATGTGTATTCGTTTGACATCAATGGTCTTCCCTTGTCTTCAGTTTGTTAGGCATTATTAATTTTTAAATTAATTCTACTAGAAATTACATTTTTGGCTGTTACTTCTCACAAGACCCCCCAGTGGCACACTGGTGTGTCTGCGGACTTATAACGCTAGAAACCGGGTTTCGATACCCGTGGCGGGCAGAGCACAGACAGCCCCTTGTGTAGCTTTGTGTTTAACTACAAACAAACAAACAAAATTTTCAGAAGCTTTGGTGGCTTAATGGTAAGACTGAGAACTTATAACACTAAATGTCGAGTTTCGATACCCGCGGTGGGCAGAGTACACAAAGATTTGTGCGTAACAAACAAATGAACCTTTAAGAAAGCCATTTATAAAATTAATATGTTGCTGGAATCTAACGAAGCAAAATAAACCAAACAGTAAATATACAGTCTATTTACTTGTATAATGAATACTACTCGAAAACTTCAACACATCATATAAATCAAAGAAAAAAAACCTATCAAGTTGCGTTCTCAGAACGCTGACTTCACTACTGCTATCATTTATTGTTGGTGGCTGATAATTGACAAGCTTAAGACTTCTAAATTTGAAATAAATCTAACTATCTCTACGTCTGGATACAAAAGGAGGCAGGATTCCTTCTTTCTTTTCACTTTCTTTTATTACAATTTCCGTAGTTAAAATTATCGCGAAGTTCTTAAACACTCCATAAAAGATTTTAATCGGATCTGGTAGATATGACTTCCAAGAACTTTTCAACTACATATTGGAATTTTGATTACAAAGAATAAAAACAATACTGATAAATTCAGCGCGATGTTAAGTAATCTTATAAACTTTTCTAAAGGAATAATTAATTTTCTTTTTTCAAATTTAAATGTTTCTTTTTTGTGCTTACTTCGTATCACTTCTTTTTTTTTAACGCAAATAATTCCTAACTTATTAATTTTCTATTGCATCAACGGAGAAGAATGAAAAAGTTAAATTGTTCTAAATTAATTTTCGAACGATTTCTTGATTTGAAAAAAAAAAACAACCAAAAACTAATATCGGTATCTATTTCAATATTTCTATTTGAAGTAATTTATTATTTAATATATTATATTATTCACTTGAGTTTACTGACTAAAAGGACTAGTCTTTTATCTACTATAGGAATCAAAGCGAGAAAAACAAATTGTAAAGTTAGGCATTAGAATAAAAAAATGTATTAGGATTAAAAGAGCAAGCAAAACTATTTTTATGTATAAGTGAATTTGTCACAATAATGTTTTATCTTATTTTCAACAAATAGCATGGATAGCCAATTTAGCAAAAGCTTGTAAGGTTAAGTATTGGAAATGTGCTGCGCTCTTCTTCTATCCCCTGACTTTTTAAAGTCAGTCAGTCTGGCATATATTAATGAAGAGGAAAAAACGAACAAGCTTATACATTGCAATAAAATGATAGTAGCAAAATTTCTAAAGACTTTGTTAACAAGGGATATTTAGTTTTTGATTTTAAGGTATTCTCAATTGTTTCTACCTTCCTCTAATATGTGAAAATAGAGAAATATCAGTTAATCTGATTGGCCTGCATTATTTTTCGATGCTGTTACAAAAAGAAGTCAGATCTATTTACACGGAGTAAGCCTGAAAACATTTACAGGAAGTTAGTTTTCTTGTAGTTTAAGTATAACTACTAAATACTCTTGCAAGAGTTATCACTAGAATCACATTATGTCTCTTTCTCTTCCTGCTCGTACAATAGACGAATTTACCTATCGTATTTGTATTTTCATATTTGTCATTTTAAGCATCTAGTAATCTATAGTCATAATCGGTGTAATAAAGATGTATAGAAGGCCTCGTAAGTAATGGACAATGAAACAACTTATTTATCACAACCAAATATCCTAGTTTGTTGTTATGGGCAACAAAACAACTTACTTATCACAACCAAATATCTTAGTTTGTTGTTATGGACAATGGAACAACTTACTTATCACAACCAAATATCTTAGTTTGTTGTTATGGACAATGGAACAACTTATTTATCACAACCAAATATCTTAGTTTGTTGTTATGGACAATGGAACAACTTATTTATCACAACCAAATATCCTAGTTTGTTGTTATGGGCAACGGAACAACTTACTTATCACAACCAAATATCTTAGTTTGTTGTTCAAAATATTTGGTTTTCTGTATTAACGATTGGTATAACACAAAAATGACTTATCAGAACAAATAAGGAACAGGATATTTCTATCACGCATATTCTGACCTTTTTTTAATAATCACTTAGTTATCTATGGTAATGATTAGCATAACATAAAAACAATGCACCACAGCACGTAGATAATAATTGTATAGCATAATTAGCATGTTAGAAATTGTAACAATTTAAATCCTACTTTTATAGAGAATAAATGGTTTGCCCAATCGCATAATAACTAATATGTATTATTTGGCTTATGGTGTAAGTGAATTATTATATAGATTTATGAGATATTCGAATATCTTACTCTTCAAGGCACGTGTTATATAAATTTATTTTCGTTAGAAGTTTGAATAGTTGAATCACAAACTTACTTTTTGAAACACATTTATTTATGATCAAGGCTATAAATCTAGACTTCTCATCTGTCTGTTGATGTATCAGATACCTAGTCACCTACTATATATCACTTAAACTAAAGTAATAATATGAAACTACTGGATATATTAACTATCAAGTAGTAAAGAATAGCACCTTTGTAACAGCTACTTAGAAAATGGGTATCGCAAATAAATTAAGAAACGCAGATGTGCACATGGTCTTTAAAAGTACATCATTTGGTAGAATAAATGAAAATTTCGTTGAAGGTCATGCAAGATTTTGAACTACTTCATAAACAATAGACAATATATTGGTATTGTGATTTCAGTGTTGCTATTCTATCTCAGTCTTTCTCTATGATATTAACTATATACTTGTTGGGTGTTGTCGTCATGACGCTCTGTTCCGCAACAGGTAGAAGCGTACCAAAAGCTGAAACTTGCTCGTGATAGCAACAGGAGTTCACGCGCGTGCATGAGAGCTACTTGAGAAACAGCGCTTAACAGCGGAAAGGAGAATGAGTCAGTTTGTTGCCTCTAAGCTAATCTGTTTCTGAAAGTTTCACAGATAAACTAAAGATTAGAAATCTTACCTTGTTTTCAGGAAACCTGTTGAATCGCTTACTGTTCCCCGAATGTCAGGGTTTGCTTTATGGTGACTACACTGGAGCGGATGGAAATACGTCGGAACCCGAATAAGAAGTGTCTCCACTAGAGACGGTGTCGCCCATTCGCCAATCACAGCACGGCTGAAGGAGGTGCAGAAGAGTAGGGGAAATCTCGAGACACGCGGATGATGTTGTAGCATTGAGAACTTAAACCTTACTGAATATTTAACCAATATTGATACTTTTTTCATATCACTACTTTGGCTGTTTTTTTGCTAAATATAATATAAATTATATATTTCACTTTTATGCATGATATACATATAAAAATTATATATATATATATCTATATTTAATTAAGCTACAATTTTTTAAACAGATTACATCAAAAGAGAGGAAAAAGAAAAAATTAATAAGTAAGTAAATAAATAAACGAAAATGTATATCACTCTACTCGATTATTTATTTCTTCTTTTTTCTTCTTTTTTTTCTCTACAAAATCAAATTATATATATATAAATATGATATATCTATTTTTATGAACATATCTATGAGCACAAATGTTCGGATGTATCTAAAATTTGTTGATCTGATTAATTTAAAACAATATGAAGCCAAATTACCCCTGTCAAAGGTAAGTAAACAACTTTCAGGATGTTGTGTAACACACGGGCAATAATAGTACGAGTTGTTTGAAACCATCAGCATCATCTCAGTTTGTTTATTGAATTACTTGTGAATTTACGACTGCCTTAGGATAGGAATTATGTAGCATGTTTATAAAATTAAGTGAAGATATACAGGAAAGAGAACAAAACTAAACGGTGAACAGACTGGTGGTAGGACATACCAACTAGATGAGTTGTATTTGTAAATAATTATTAGTGATATATTATAGTGATAATATATAGACTGAAAAATGTAATCTCATCTTGCTATAAGGAACTTCGATAAGTTTCAGCAAATAATCTTTTATTTTAAATGTGTTCAGAATGAAACCTCCATCAAAATTAAATTAATTTTAAGAACGCTTTGAAATGTCACTGAGTATTCTAGCCAAAGGTAATGGTTATATTATCTAATAATTACTCGAATGTTAATAAGAATTTAAAGATGTTTGTTACGTGCTAAGGAAGATATTGTTTTGAAAACATGAGCTTGAACAAAAAACAAACATGTTCTACAAATACTACAGTAGACACCACGCGCTTGCTTGTAACATACACCAGAAAATAATATGTGTGCACTAAATATATGCTTACTCTTAATATCACCACATTCAATAAAAGGTCAAAGCTACAATCAAACGCATTTTTTTACTTTATGATTTAATAATTTATCACCAGTATATATATCGCTCTACATAACTTGCTAAAGACAAAAACATTAACTATTTTTCATAATGTCTTTTACTGACCTATAGACCTCAATCATCGCCGTAATTAGGTAAAAATACTCATTATCGTCTTTAGCGTTTAAAGTTTAAATAGATTTACAAATGTTAGTAAGTAATATCGAACCATTTTAAGTAGTTCTTATATTGTTTGTTATGGATTTCGCGCAAAACTACACGAAGGCTATCTGCGTTAGCCGTCCCTAATTTAGCAGTGTAAGGCTAGATGGAAAGCAGCTAGTCATCACCACCCACCGCCAGCTCTTGGGCTACCCTTTTACCAATGAATGATGGGACTGAATGTCACTTTATAACGCCCCCACGGCTGAAAGGGCGAGGATGTTTGGTGTGACGGGGATTCGAACCCGCGACTCACAGATTGCGAGTCGAGCGCCCTAACCACCTAGCCATGCCGGACCTCTTATATTGACAGTATAACAAGATGATACAATGTACAGCAGGCCAGTTGTGCGTTGATATCTGAAGTTAATTCCTGTGATACATATTACAGCAAAGTTGCCATTGTTTACAGTTTAACAAATATGTTAGTTTGATA
Source organism: Limulus polyphemus (assembly GCF_000517525.1). Classification (NCBI taxonomy): domain Eukaryota; kingdom Metazoa; phylum Arthropoda; class Merostomata; order Xiphosura; family Limulidae; genus Limulus; species Limulus polyphemus. Next base: position 418,428 of record NW_013665848.1, on the reverse strand, counting down.
TTTTAGTTATTGAACAGCATATTTCTATGAATAAGTTACCAACTTATATTTTATGAACATCGTGTTCATGCTTGGAACATAACATCAGAGGTAAATTACGCGCACAAGGAATAAAATGAACCATCATATATATATTTCGGAAATCTACATGATTACTGGACGGATACTTCAAATTACTTACTAATACTAGAAAATGGTATTCATAGTGTTAGATTGTTTGATAATTTGCAGCAAACGATTGCAGTATAATGATTCATTGAAACAAAATGTTAGCCGACAGTTTTGTGTGAAATATCACTTTGAATGACTTAATAAAGCTAAAAATGGTACTAGGCAGGAAGCGCAGTTAGATTCGTTTTAGGCCTAGTTTTTTGGTATGTATATATATATATATATGTATATCAACGTAAGTTAACAGTTACGCTGAGTAACATGCGTTATAAATTTGTACACATTATCCATTTTACCTCACTCTTAATTTTAACTGCTATCTACGATTTCTTTGTTAAATATGAATATATTCTAGTTTAAAATATTTTATTAATATGCAAACATTCATTGTTTCCAAAACGGCATAATTTAAACTTTCAAGTGTATTTAATACAAACACATCTTGAAGGTCTGACGTAGCTTAAAATAGAAAAAACAATCGTATCTTGAACTTCATTGTATGTCGTTTAGTCATAAAATATCATAAAGTATTCCCAAAACATGGGTAATCATATACAATTCTAAAACTATTATAGCTCCGTCTGTTTTATAAGTACACTTTTGTAAACTATTTATGCACCAAACTGCTTGTGGCTCCATAGTTTTGTTGATCCCAGAGTCTCTAATATATGAATCATAGTAAACAATTAACCACACAATATCGTTAATACTAGTTAGTTTCACGCTAATTACATCTGGAGGACAATATGTAGAAAATTATTGAGTTCATTCAAGTTTTTGGTCAGTTCTTTTCACTGAGTGCTGTAACTGGCAAAAACATAAAATTTTGTTGCAATTTGTGGACTCCAAGGCCAGTGAACGACGTGAAAACAAGTCGTTAATATGAGAATTTATTCTCTTTTTCTTAAAATTATTTATTATTCAGCATGAAAAGCAACATTTATGTTAAAATTTCATAATGAAAAATATGTATCATACGAAAAGCGTTATAATAAACTTTAACAGGGTCTCAACACAACAATGATGTTTCTTATGTTTTGTTTGTTTTGGAATTTCGCGCAAAGCTACACGAGGGCTATCTGCGCTAGCCGTCCCTAATTTAGCAGTGTAAGACTAGAGGGAAGGCAGCTAGTCATCATCACCAACCGCCAACTCTTGGGCTACTCTTTTACCAACGAATAGTGGGATTGACCGTCACATTATAACGCCCCCACGGCTGAAAGGGCGAGCATGTTTGGTGGGATGCGGATTCGAACACGCGACCCTCAGATTGTGAGTCGAGCGCCTTATCCACCTGGCCATGCCCGGCACTTCTTATGTAAGATATATATTCATATTTTGAGCAAAACCTAACAGAAAGAAACATTTGTTTTATTTAAAATAATAATATAAAGCAAATCCCGACGATCGGAAGTAATTATTTTACAATTCCTAGAAACATACACTCAAAGTTTTTTGAAACTTCATTAAGTATATAAAGAAATGGATTAAATCCATTTCAATAAAATAAGAACACATCATATAAAAACATATAAAATATTAATGTTTACACCTTTTTAATGGTTATTTTTCAAAGATTTGAAGCTTGTGTTACATAGAAGCTTTTTTTCTAAGTAAACAAAATAACAGCAAACATAGGACTTTAGTTTATTAACGTAATATACATATTCATACGTCTTATAACGTTTAGGTAAAAACTGGCATTATATTTATTAATCTACCCGATTTTACTCTCGAATTCTCGCTTTATTTTCTTTAACTGGAAATGCAAAATACAGGTTTAATTTAGAATATTTCGAAACATCGAACAGGAATTACAAACATTTATTGTTAAGCGCAAAGCTATACATCTGCACGCTCTGCCCACAAATGTATTATATTTTATCCTCATATGTGCTTTCTCTCTGCAAGTCTATGTGTAAGATTTTAGGAACATTTATATCGTATTCTAAATAATATTCTATTAAAGCTTTACAATAACAAATATTCACAAAGCATTAACTACTATACTATACTATAATTGTCTTTATTAAATATACGAGGTGCTTGGCTTCCTTGTGTTAGAATTTTCCGATATACGCTCTCTCTAGTGACACCAGTATGACTCACATATACGTTTAAAGAGCCTGAAAAAAATCTTTTTTTTTTAAACAGTTTCTTTATGGTTTTAAAAACACATCTAAAAAAATTCAATATTCTCCTTAGTGTTAATATTGCAAGCGGAAACTCAGTTATTTGATTCTGCTTTCGATTCTCCTGTTGGTAGGATAAATCTATTCAATTTGAAAATAATTGTATGAGGTAGTTTATAATCTTAACAGTAGCCTACTTGTTCTAGAACTCTTGTCACTTACTTACTTACTGTATACATAACGTCTAATTACCCCATCCGTTGCATCCAAAGAATACGTTGTTAGCACTTCAATGGTACATACCTTTCAGCTACATTATAGAAGCTACTTATTTCGAGAAGAAGAAAACTGTAGCTAAAATATCAAAGCGACCCACTAAAGACTACTTGAATAATCAATGGCAAAAGACTTTTTTTAACTATCAAAAGTAATTCGATCCTTAGCAAAATGTTTGTTTTTATAAAGAATAGATTAATCATTATAGCTCTTTGGGTTCAAAAGGGTTTGCGACGAACGCGGCATGTTAAGATTTAAGTTGAACAGCAAGCCTCATTACTCCTTCTTCCCTTGACTACCTTTATTGTAACATCTCACCCTTGCATTAGGAAAAAGGTTGTCAGTATTCTAACTAGCCTAATATATTTTATAAGACATACATGAAAGTATATTCTGAAATGCTTGATTTAATACTTTTTCACGTGTTTGAGTTAACATTTAGAATCTAAAATGATCCCCATTTGATGTTAGTTTGCAAAGCTACACGGTGGCTATCTGCGCTAGACGTCCCTAATTTAGCAGTGAAAGACTAGAAGGAAGGTAGCTAGTCATCACCATACACCGCCAACTCTTGGGCTATTTTTCTACCAACGAATAGTGGAATTGACCGTCACATTATAACGACTCCACGGCTGAGAAGGCGAGTATGTTTGATGGGACGGGGATTCCAACCCGCAACCCTCAGATTGCAAGTTGATCGCCCTAACCACTTGTCCATGCCAGGCCAAGCTTGTTTCTTAGTTTGGTTGTGGGCTGTCTGTGCTCTTCCCACCGCGGGTATCGAAACCCGGTCTCTAGATTTGTAAGACCGCAGACATGCCGCTGTGCCATGGAGGGGGTTTGGACAAAAAGAAATGTACATATACAGAAAAATCCTTTCTCAAGAGCAGTGTATGATACCGACCAATGAAACTGAAATGCATCATGAGGTAAAAGAATCACGAATGAGCGTTTGTATAGCTAACTTTTCTGGCTTTATTCTGAAAACGTAGTTCTTTTGGTAGTTTTGATTAAGCTACAAGAGCTGTGTAGAATAAATTAACAGGTTACAAAAAATCCTCTTAGTGGAATCCGAATTAAATCAGACAAAATACAAAGTTGCATAATGGAAATGGTTTTGTTTTTATAGGTCCAACGTTTGTCAATATACTATACTTATAAAAAGATACTTACTTGGGGTTGAAATGCTGTTGATATTTGTTTCAGACAGTCACGCAAAGTTAGACAATGCTATCTGCGCTGGTCTTTCGTAATTTTGAACTGATAGGAAAGACAGTGAGACTGCAGAACCCACTGTTAGTTCTTGGGCTGCTCTAATCGAATAGTGGGATCTGGACCTTATAATTCAACCAAAGTGCGCAGTGCTTTTTTAAAGCAGTAAGACGCGAAAGTAAGACGCGAACATATACCCTTGAATCCACAAATTGGTACACTAGCTACTGAGCCATGCCTAGTCCTTTTTATTAGTACGTTAATTCTTAACACCCAAATTGTCTTTGTTGTTGAAGATACTCAGAAAAGATTTTATTTTATTACCAAATTACTCCAGGAAAGTTGTTAAGTTAGATAAAAGAGAAAGCTTTTCAGTCCGTTTTTGTAAATACGTTTGTAACGAATCAAAATATCTTAAGGAAGAATAAAACACATGGTAGAGAATAATAATAATAACTCACTATTTACGAACGTGTTCATAAACAAACAGTTCATCCGAAGATTTAAAACTGAAAATAATTCAACTGTGTACCCTTAACAACTAGCAGAAAGCTGTCATTTAGTATCCACAGCAGGATTATAGGAAGTGCAATACGTGTCTGAAATCTTATAACATATACCTCAAATGTAGGCTCTATCGAGAAATAGTAGTACATTTAATGGACTATATTACGAATGAATTGTTAGAACATGTCCCAAACACCTTAGCCGATTCATAGTTGCACTGGGGTAAAGACTAACAAAGCGAAGAGATCTTACAATAGCAGCTTCAAACATCTTTTCTGATAAATATGCTTAAGTGTATAATACTTATTTTTAAAACATTTGGGATCACTGTGATTGAATCTCAAATGACTAACATACAATTGGCATTTAGCAAGAAAATAAGTTTACTGTAACATTCTAACAGCAAAAGAGATAATAAATGTCTTAAGGCGCAAAGAACAAAGTAATTACCATGAATATAAAACACTTGAGATTTTATTTAAAGCATTAAACATCATTATATACAAGCTCCACAAAATTATAATTCTCTACTTAAAAGTTTATCACTGATACAAACAAATTGTAAGAACGTTCATGGGAAATATAATTTAAAACAACATTATTTTTCTATACGATGGGTTCAAGTTGTTGTAATCTCAAAAAAGGTTTCATAAGAAAACGTAAAATTACACAGATAAAAAAATGACTAAAAATCAAGCTGTGAAGCCTAATCATGTTACTTTCTGTTTCTAAAAGTGAAGATTATTTCTATAAATGACGTCTTTGCATGTGTTACTGTTAATAAGAAAACGTGCAAGTAATATTTAGTAGACAATTCGCAATAATTGTTTGTAAACTAAGCGTATATTTATTTCACTGCCTAATTTCAGAGCAGTTGCATTCAATAAATTCCCTATTAAGTATTTAATGAACCATATAATCATCTTACCATTAGCTTGTGAATTATTCATAGTTCACACATATCTATTAGTTACTGTGTTTTTAGGTAATTTAAAGATTGATTTTATGCACTTAAATTGTTCCACATTTGATACGTCTATGCTTTTAAAACTTTTGAGTCAATTCAAATTCTTAATTTAGCATTTTGTTAAAAAGTTAAGGGACTTAGATCATGATATTTTTCACAACTACGAAAGTTATAAAAAGTAAACATTTCACGAAGTTCTTAGAAATTGGTAATAATCTGAATTATTTTGACTAATTGTTTTTTTTTATAAGCGTTTGGTTGTATTCACTTAATATATGTGTGAGCTAACACACGAAGCTAAAAAGATTTTTTGTGTTACTGAAGAAAGGTTCTTAACGTAGGCAATCCACTAAGTTTTGTTTTCCGTAATGATACTTAAATTGCTCTATATTTAATATTTATGTGATAAACGAACGAAAAGTCTTAATGACATATGACAAGTTTCTTCCTAATTACGGTTGTTGCTTTACGTTTACACATTTTTATGTATACACTTATGAAGGAATAAAAGAATTGCAACTCACTGAATCACACTTAGTGCTGACTATATACCACGGTAACTCACTGAATCACACTTAGTGCTGACTATATACCACGATAACTCACTGAATCACACTTAGTGCTGACTATATACCACGATAACTCACTGAATCACACTTAGTGCTGACTATATACCACGATAACTCACTGAATCACACTTAGTGCTGACTATATACCACGATAACGAGTTTGAAGTGAAACTCTGAAACTTGCTTTTACCGATGGCTCAGCGGTAAGATTGAGGGCTTATAACGATAAAATTCGGGGTTACATTCCTTTGGTTGGATCAGAGCAGATAGCCTATTGTGGACCCACAATCAGGTAACACCCCTAAAGTTCAAACATAGCCGTCCATAAATTAATTGCTGACCAAAGGGAGGGCAACATGTCAAAAAACACCGCCGCCTATGCGAGTGACTGTCAGAGTTACCACATTCTTCACAGCTGAAAGTTCAGCCAGTTGATCCTTATATCGAGGCTAGAATCTTGCACCTTTCTTTATACAGCCCTGCACGCTAACCACTTTTAAAAAAAGTATTGTAAACCGCTTCTGACACCACTTTGTTACAGTCGTGTTTTACTTGCACTTCGCTTATCCTTCAACTTTAATAAGGTTGTACTTATTTCTATCAGAAATTGACTCACACTGATATACATAGCAAATTGCTGTTTATTACAATAATCAACAATAAATATATTTAGAACCAGAGTTTTCTTACTGGTAGCATTTCTTTCTTTCTTCGCCTCTTTCTCGGTTTATTCCTTCGCTCTTACATCTCTCGCCATTTTTTCTTTCCCGTTAAACGCCTATCTTGTATACTCTTTTTCAAAAACCACACCGAACACACTTGTTTACCTTATATCAGATTACAACGTCTCATAATTAGAGGGGAACCCGTAATCCCCACAGCGGCTAAATAAGAAAGGCGACCGTTCGTTCCAATAATTTTCTAACGACTTAGAATGCTGCAGTCCTCTGATCCCTTAGGTGCTTACCAAAGGTTGGCTGCCTTCTCACCTCTCTCAATTCCAACCAATGTTTCTTACACCAACTTCATGACATGAAGATACGAGATAAAAGAAAACACTGAAAAAATGTGTATCATTATTTTTTTTTATAAAGCTAGATTTTAGAACGTAAGTTTATAAGTGACAAAAATCAAGAAGTTTTTCAGAATATAATGGCAACATTCATATCCATATGAAAATACGAATGCCCTATATGTGCTGTGTCCACCGCAGGTATCGAAATCCGAAGTTTAAGCCTTTAGATTTACCGTTTAGCCACTGGTAGTAATGATTAACGATGACATCTAGTTAGTACAGTATTCATTGACCTAGACCAATCTTCACATGTAGACATAGTATAATAATTTTATTTTCTAGATGTTTAATTTTCACAAACACTCTAAATACATATAACTTGAGCTTTCTACCGTTTTTTTTTTTATCAGGACATTTCACAGCATTATAAATGCATGTAAGTTAGGATGATTAAAGTAAACAGGGACAGCTTAAAATATTACCTTCAAAATAGAATACCGGAATAAATGAAAGCTGCGTTTAATACGAAGTATGTTGAAACGTCTGCTGGATTTTCAGAATAATATTACACAAGCGATTAAAGTTATCTAACAGTTCGGCTGCATTTACTTAAAAAAATGACAATATTTTTTTTTACGTTAACCTTGTGAATTATGCATAATGTTTATTACTGTGTTGTTTTTACGTTCGTCGTTAAATTAAATTTTACGTATTAAATTTTATAAAGAAACTAGGCAGTTGACTTGCATGAAATCTTGTAAGATAAAAAATGTAAACTAAACTTCAACAGGTTCTTGACTTATTTGCATCAAACATATAATTTGTTTGTTTTTTGTTCAAAATTGCAAACAAATGAGTTGAAACAGTACTTTCTAAATATTTTAATATATATCTAAAGGAGAAAAGAAATAGTGCCGAAAGTAGAGTAAAAAGAGCACAGAAAACACAGGGAAAATTCTATATTCATGCTATCTGTATTTGTAAATGTCTTTAATTGGCATGAATTGTGCTAATGGTAAAAATTAACATTACATCCTAAGCAAGTTTAAGACGCTGCATTATAAGATAGGAATATATTCAAGATTTTTTGAAATAATGCTATTGTACTGAAAATATTTTAACCGTTTTTATAATTTTTCTCGAATCATCTGAAGTATCATTTGGAAATTTTACTAAAAATGACAATTAAGCATATGTTAGAAAACTCATAATACAGGATTCAAAACAAAACATGATGTTACCTTTCAAGTAAGTTTCATAGGAGAATTAGGAACTAATTCATATAAGTTTATGGGCCAATAATATTTAGAAAGCAATAATATTATCAAACATAACTTGATAACTACGAATGCGCAGAAATAATTAAGAATAGGCATATAATTGCACATGATTAAAAACATTTTAAGAAGGAAATGACACTTTAACGTATAATTTTGTTGCCAATTCAGTATTTGTAATGCTTAATACCCGCAGTCTTCAAACACATCACATAAAACTTTCTGATGTACTGCAAGCTAAATTGAAATTAAATAGTTAAAGTATATGGAGAATTAAAACTTGTGCTCTGTTAGCTCAACTGGTAAAGTTACAGAACAATGGAAAAAGCCAGAAATCTTGGATTCAAATATGGATCAGTGAAGGTGGTTTTCCATTTTGTTTTCATATCATTATACATGCATAATGTTAAAAACATTTATCGTAGGATCTACTTAATAATAAAAAAAAGTCTGGTTTGGAAGCATTAAGAAGTAGAAAACGTGAATGCACAACCAAGGAGTGGTTACGTAATCTGTATAAAAGGTTCACTTTCTTTATTGTCCGCAGGGATCTAAAGAGACCAGTATACTCTTCTCCGACTATCCAAAAAGTTCCATACATTAGTCTGTGACAAGAGAGGTTGTTTTAAAAATATTACAGTTTATCATAGTAATATATATGGTCTAAATTATTCATCTTTGTTACCTTACCATTAGTATCTCTCCACTGGAAGGTATCAAATAGATAACCAAAACTGACTAGTGATGCACATGAAGAATATAAAGCAGATCCCTGTAGCAAATGGATTATTATAGTCCTTTTTACTTCTTTTCTAGTATCGGTTTCTTCATCCTAAGCATCTATTTATGGAAAATGTAATCGTCTTTCTCAACATTTAAAAACTATAATACATCTAGTTAATGTGTTTTAATTCGGACAATAGTCTCTAGAGCTAAGCTTAGTGCTTGCTGTTGTATACACAGTGTTTTCGCTAGTCATTAATACTTAGAGCATAAACAAGATGCGATATTGTAGTTTAAACACTAGGTTCAAATTTAACAGTGAGCTTAGGTTTACGAACAGAAGAAAGTATACTCTTCCGCTTATCGAGCAAATGACGTCTGAAGCCTTCTCCTGAAATGGGATTGTCCAAAAACGTTTCAGCATTTTATTTAAAATTTGATACATACTTCTTTATATGTCGTTACGCTCTGTTTATTTGATACTCCAATCTATGTGTCTGGCATTTTAATTAACTGAAAATATCCAACTGAGCTACGGTACGACGTGAAAATAGAGATCTTTTTGATTTATTATCAACTTTAAACCTTGGCTAAAATAAATTGAAACCAAGTTGTAATGTATAGCAAAATGTAATCGTAAAAGTTTCATAAAGTGACTTATCCTCTGTTTTAGTTGCTAGTCTTGAGTATACGATACATCATTAGTCCTTACGGTTAATTGGGATCAAATATCAGACATAAACGAAATTTTGTGGTTATATTAGTCTTTGTGTTTAGCTTAGTTTCCTAACAGCAAAAATGCTAAATAGACCTTGTAGATTTCAAAAATGTACTATATTTTGACCAGTATGATTTATTTTTCTGATTTTTTAAATATTTTCTACTTTCCTGGAATAGTTTAAGAAACAACAACAACAAAATATATGTAGAAGCATATCAATAAGAGGAATCATTTGGTTAATATATAGATTTTGAGTATAAGAATGATAAGTAATCCGTCTTATTTTTTTTCAGATAAGTGTCTACAGTAATGTTTTCTAATTTTAATATAAATCATGGTCAGCATTTTTACTAGCATCCTACCTGAATAGAGTAATGGATGTATTTTTTTTTCCAGTAAACATGCAGTAATAGTTTATACAATAGGTTGAGTAGGTTATATTAAAACGAATTTGAACAGACAAATCAGTAAGTCGCGCGACATACACAGAAGATATGGTGGAACGGAATGTATCAGAACTACATTTTAACATTGTTTAGTAATATGATGCCAACGAACATTTATTACTTTTAGGAATGGCGTGAAACAGCCATTTCTAACGAAAAATATTCATACATTTATATCATAACGATGTGTTTAGATTGGATCGGGTACTTAGAATTTCCAGACGATATGGTGGAACAGGATGTATCAGAACTACATTTTTACATTGTTTGGTAACATGATACAAACAAACATTTATTACTTTTTGGAATGGTATGAAACAGTCATTTCTAACGAAAAATACTCATACATTCATATCATAACAATGTGTTTAGATTGGATCGAGTATCTAGAATTTCCAAAATGGGGATATTCCTTTAACTTAGTGGAACTGAAAAAGAAATAGATATAGATCAACCTGGGGCCCCAGAATCATCCAGAAAGAGACCTACTAGAAGTCGTACCCCAACCGTAGTAAGCAAACAGCTACAGCGTTTTGTAAGAGGTGAGAATCTACGAACACAAAAGTCAGTGGCAAAAGCTGTATATCTGTTCCAGGCAATAGTACGCAAAATAATTAAGAACTATTTCCGTCTGGAAAAGCAGCGCGTGTAATGTGTGCACAATTTACTTCCATGACATATCAGTCACCATTGCACACCTCAAATAGCTAGTTAAACAAACAAGTATTCATGCTGTTCCATACGAAGATATACCTGTAGCGCCTATGGATTTCTATGTGATTGGATTGTTGAAACTGGCGTTGGGAGACCGTTATCTTTCTACATTAGATTTATTTTGAAAGGTATGTACGAATGAGCGATGTGATTTGGACATGATAGTCTTACGACAGAGTCTTTTGCAAGGGAAACTATGCGAGAAGACTATTGTCAAGATGCACAGTCGTCTGATAGATCATGATCGGACGTGGCGACATACTCTGTAACGACGTTGTGAGGCTCCAAAATAGTTTTAATATAATGAACGTACTCAACCTCTGTATACTTAAACAATTTGGGTAATAAAATATATATATTTTGAAATAAACTTGTGTTTAGCAGATAAATCTTAGTTTAATTGGTGTCTTTTAGAAACAGAAATCAACAGACAAGAAACTAAAATTAAAAATTTTATCAAACTAATATAAAAAGTAAACGATATTTTTCGTTAATTTCTTTGGCAACAGAAGGAGGATAAAACAATATTATATAATTTAAACGACTCTACGAAGATAAAACACAAGTTAAGGAGAATGGGTGGTAATGCACTTACACTTTACGACTTCTGTCAGTAATATTTTGTGGCCTTGTTAAAACGGACCAACTGTCACTATAAAACGGTAGATAAAATACTGCATAATGTTCCAAGATTTATAAAGCACTAAACAGAGAGAAACTTCTTGTTTTGACGGTAACAAACACGCAGTTTCCGTCGTAAGTGAGGAAGTAGTGTAAAAAGTTTCGAAACTTTTGAAGTTGATTCTTGCTCGTTCAAGTATTTGTTATATAACACACTTCCGAGAGCAATAACACTCGAGTGATTGTAAGAATTATCAAGCGAGATGTGAATTATTAAATGAATTTCACAATCACTCTAAATTTAGAGAAAGTTGATGGTAATGGCATGTCTGAGTTTCTTATGAAAGAATGCTTTTATAGAAAACGAGATAAGGGAGAATGGAGTTAATTCAAATTAATATTTTGTATTACTCAATGCCAGAAAAAGATTGAGAAGTCAAAGTTAAAATCAAGACTTATTGAAAGACGATAGTATCACGAGGCAGCTCAGAAAATCACGATTATTGAATTTTTCAGCAAAGTTGAATACATGTTTAGACGAAGACTAGTCGGAAGGTATGAGGGCAATATACAAACACTCCAATATATAAGGTTTCAAGTATAAAACGATTTAAACGACAGACACGTTTCGCTACTAGACTCAGAAGGTCAAAGATCCTTCAAAGATGTTAAAAATACACAGGATGACCAATATCAATCAACATCTAAAAGAGAATAACAACGGGGAAGTTCACGAAAACTATTTACAGACATCAGAGGTGTGATCGAGATTGATTATTGACCACAACGAAGTGCCACGAGAAAGAAGAATTATTCTGCCTCATATTCTGTCCTCAAGATTTGCCCAATGATATATAGGAACAAGTTTAATAATGAAGCCCAACAACCAAAAAATGTCCAAATTTTAAGTCTCTACATTGCTTAGACATTTGTTTTTGTGTTTATGGAGTTAGGAAATTTCAACAGCGTACCTATTCTATAACTATCTTTTTTGTTGTTGTTGAAAACACTTGGGACTTAACATAAAAACGTTGAATATCTGAAGGCAGGTACACAATAATAGTTAGGAGACGACAATGGTTTGTTTGTAATTAAGCACAAAGCTATACAATGGGCTATCTGTGCTCTGCCCACCACAGGTATCGAAACCCGGATTCTAGCGTTGTAAGTCCGCAGACATACCGCTGTGCCACTTGGGGGCAAAGGGGCGACAATGAACTTCCTGATAAAAGATAAATGTATAGTGTTAAAGGGGAATTACTTTAACAAAAGAATTAACTGCAAACCTCCAGAAAATGTTTCATACTTAGAGATTGTTGAACGTCTATTTCAATAATTTCGAATCACACTTAAGCTTTAACATGGGATAAATTGATAACCAGATTTCCAATTTGTATATTTATATCTCTTTTTTTAAAATTAAATATCCGAGTTATCTGTCAAATAAAACAGAACATGAATTTTAAACATAACATAGAGTTGGAAGTTAATATAGTTAAAAAAACATTAAGAACCACAGATCAAGCTGTCAGATCTAATTATTTTCTTTCTCGATCAGTCTAAATTTCTATTTATATGTTTGCATATTTCTTATAGTACCTGCATAAATTTTCAATATACTTAACGGCACGCTAACCACCGACCACGCCGATCCAAGTGACCTTTTTTGTCAATGAGTTAGCGTTTATTATAGTATATACATTTTAGAACTCTCAATGAACACAAGAATTTAACGTTGTGAGAAATAGGTTGCGAATTTCCTGCATAAAAATCGTTCATATGAAAATGGAAATAATTTCAGGGAGAGATAAAAATACCAGAAAAAATTGAACTACAAAAAGCATCAGAAAACTCCTTGTGAGCATAAATAAAACGATGTAGAATATTCCACAAAGTAAAGAGAAAAAGTTGAAAATCTAAATTACTTGGAAAATAGTATGAAGCACCCATACTCAAGAAATGTCTTAAGTTTGGTCATAGACACACGTGACACAATTTCCAGAATGTACTTTAATGAAAGAGGCTTATATAGATTTTAGTTGGTTGGAAGAATGGAGTACTTTAATTCAGATTTTAGCTGAGCAGTAATTTCTCAGTGTAACAGAATGAAGAAGCAGAAAAAGCAAAAAAAAGCCAGGATGTTATGAAAGATGGCATATGACATAAATAAATATAGATGTTGGAGAGGCGCAAAAAAAAAGGTTATAAAGCTGAGTAAAATTTTAAAGATATTTTATAAACTTCCATCACTAAAGTTAGATATAAAAACCTATTACCTCGTTTACAATATTTTCGTAACATTTTGATATACACAGGTTTCCAAGAAATATTGTTTCGCTGGTGAAACAGGACCACACGCAGGCTTAAGGAAAATATAATTGAATGGCAACAATATCTGATCCCTTGACAGAAATTTTTATAACATTAAATTTCCAAAAAGTGTGTGCTTAGTTTTATATTTTATAAAAAAATGTATATCGCAGGCTTCGATTATCAAATCCCTCTTTCTTATCATGATGTAGGCTTTTTTTCAGCATTTCTCGCAAAACTAATCTAATTGTTTCTTTCAATAAAAATTATACTTATGAGGATTTTTCATATATAGCTTAAGGATCACTTTTAAACTTAATGTAGGAGATTTTCGGTATTATCCGTTATATTATGGATTACGTTGTAACGTAAATTAGGAAATTTTCGGGATAATGCCCTAAGGTGTGGATTACGCTATAACATAAATTAGATTTTCGTTATTATCGAGTGAATTATGGATCATTTTTAAACATAAAGTAGATATTCGGAATTATCGACTGAATTGTGGATCACATTGAAACATAAAGTAAATATGCCCCCCAGTGGCACAGCAGCATCGCTAAAAAAGGGGTTTCGATACTCGTATTGGGCAGAGCACAGATAGCCCATTGTGTATCTTTGTGCTTAATTCCAAACAAACAAACAAAAGTAAATATTCGGAATTATCGACTGAATTGTGGATCACGTTGAAACATAAAGTAAATATTCGGAATTATCGACTTAATTGTGGATCACGTTGAAACATAAAGTAAATATTCGGAATTATCGACTTAATTGTGGATCACGTTGAAACATAAAGTAGGAGATTTTCTGTGTTACTGAATTGCTAAATTGTCGTTCAGGTCAGTATGAATGTACGCACAGCACTAGCTTTATGCTAGATTTTAATGTGATACATTTAACTTAAAAAACACAAGGTAATTTCAAATATGTAAACTTTTTTATCCATTCTCACACTTTTAACATCAGCTCACCGGTGCTGGATTTCTTGTTTAGTTCAGGTGCTAAGTTCTTTATGGTTAATGTTTCTTTTAACCTTAGCCACTGCTCATTTTCAGCCTTTCCGATAATTATGATAATGTGTGTACACATATTACTAGTATAGGTTTAAATGGTTTACGAAGCTACAACTTAAATTCTAAACCATGGAATAGTAGTTGGCTAGAAAATCAAGCCGTGATAAAGTTAAGTAAGAACAAAGAGATAGTGATTACGAAGCCTGATAAAGGTAACAAAGTAGTCATTGTAGATAAGGAAGACAATAACAACAAAGTTGATGAAATTATTAAGGACAAAAGTAAATTTAAAATCCTTAAAAAATCTTACCAAAACCAGAGAAAATAAGTTGATTAGATACTTATTAAAACTGAAAAAAGAAAATATCATAACAGAAGATATTTATAAAGAAATAAGACCTAGTGATTCGCATGCGGGTATATTGTATGGATTGTCAAAAATGCACAAAGACAATGTCTAATGAGACCTATTGTGTCCAACGTTGGTTTCTATAATCACAAATTAGCAAAATTTTTAAGTAAAGGTTTAAAAATAATTTATTAATAATGAACATACTCTGAAAGATAGCTTTGACTTTGTAAACAATATTAAGGATTTGAAATTTTGGTACAATGTAGTAATTGCAAGTTTTGATGTAGAATCATTATTTACTAACATACCACTAGATGAAACCATTGAGATATGTAAAACTTTATTATATGATAAAGGGGGTAGTTTTATGGGAATACTGAAAGAGATATTCCATGAATTAATGGTTATAGCTACAAAAGAATCACATTTATTGGTTAGGTTTATGATCAGAAAGATGCAGTTAGTATTGGTTCCTGTTTGGCCCCATATGTGTTTTAAGGAAAATAAATGGTTAGAAGAATGTCCAAAGGAAATTAAATCGATAGTGTATAAAAGATGTGTGGACGGCACATTCACGGTATTTGAAAGTGAAGAACAAGTAGACAATTTTTTGAATTATCCGAATAAACAACATAATAATATTAAATTAACGGTAGAAAAAAGAAAGAGATTGCATGCTACCTTTTTTAGCCAGTCTAGTTAAGAAAAAAGATGATAAAGTTGAAGTACGTGTGTTACTTAAACCAGCATAGAGAATAAGGAACTATTTTGTATTCAAAGACAGAATTTGCAAAGCGGACCGATCATATGTCGTCTTCAGATATCAGTGCTCTTCTGTTTGTAATAGTGCGTATATAGGGTCGACGGTGAGGAGGCTTAGTGATTGAGTTAAAGTACATAGTGTGTCAAGGTATGCAGAATTCTCAAACATTTTCCGACATAAAGAAGAATGCGTGAATGTAAATGTAGAAATTGAACAGAGTGGCTAAGAGTAAAAAAAACATTAGCCAAAGAAAACTTAACACTTGAACTAAATAAGAAATTCAGCACCAGTGAGTTTATGTTAAAAGTGTGAGAAGTGAGAAAAAATTATACCTTTAAATTAAGATATTTCCATAGGTTATATTGACAGGCTGTCTTCTTGGTGAAGCAGAATAAATCACCAAGGATGAATATTATATATTTCACGTCAGATTTTATTCTCCCGTTACGACAGAATAGGCCCGGCATGGCCAGGTGGTTAAGGCGCTCGACTCGCAATCTGAGGGTCGCGGGTTCGAATCCCCGTCACACCAAACATACTCGCCCTTTCAGCCGTGGGGGC
>NW_013665848.1:394631-402054 GCF_000517525.1 Limulus polyphemus | reverse complement strand
TTCCCTCTAGTCTTACACTGATAAACTAGGGATGGCTAGCGCAGATAGCCCTAGTGTAGCTTTGCACGAAATTCCAAACAAGCAAACAATACGACAGAATAAACAGAACAAAATTCAGTTTTATTAGCATATTTATGTTCAAGTGCCTTTGATAAAGCCGCGTTATTACCTGCATAATATAAAAACCATAATTTTTCATTTTTCCATGATTTCTAACATTATAGACTAAAAAACAGATAACAAACATTTTCTTAAGATGTTCACTTTTAGATTGAAATTTCAGCAATGGCCAAAGATGCTTGACTATTTGTTAATTTCAATGAAAGTTATTGTCATTGGAGTATATGAATAGTGAGCTCCCATGAATACAAGTTCCGTTAATTTTACGTATAATTTATGGCTCTGTTACAAAACAGATAAAAAAGACTAACAGTGAAAAAGCACAAAGATAAAGATAAGAGTTCATACCATTGTATATCTTTATTCAAAACAATAAGTATGAACTATTTAAGACGTCTTGCAATTGATTTAAAACCAAAATTACCTATACATTAAAACATGGAACAAGAAACTTTATCCCTGATGCTATGCAAGTATCAAAATTATATATACATACACACACACACACACATATATATATAGAAAACTTAGCACATTTATACATAGAAATTTCTTAAAAATTAGATATGGTAGGCATTGTTTAAAACATGTATAAAGAATAATTTTCTATTTAGAATAGTGAATTTGACACACAGTATTTCTAAACTAGAAAAAACAAAAATAATGAAATGATTGATTCCTAATTTTCTTTCAGAGATATTGCTCTTTTTATACACTGTGTTAAGAAAACTACTCTTTAATATTATGAAAATAATAATCATTTAAAGAATATATTTATAACATGTTCTATAATATTTTATATATTATAACACGTTCTATAATATTTTATATTTTATAACTTGTTTTATAATATTTTAAATTTTATAACTTGTGCTATAATATTTTATATTTTATAACATGTTCTATAATATTTTATATTTTATAATATTTAATATTTTATAACATCTTCTATAATATTTTAAGTAACTTAGAAGTTAATGAGTTCGGCAAAATCGTATAAAACTGGCAAACTTATTTTACTTTTTTCGAAACAAATATTAGAGATGAACAAAATGACAAGTGGAAAAGTAAATTAACAGTAAATTTATTACAGGTAACAGAAGTTTTATAATATTTGGTTTTAAACTTAGAAAACTGATTTAGATTCAATACGATTAGGTTCTTGTTCACTCGTTATCCTTTAAGTTTTCTGATCAGTGAAATGTATTTCTACATAGATATTTTATTGTTAAATCGTGTCATATAAACTGGAATAAGTTGATTCATTTAAGAAATTCATAGGATTTAACTGCCTTACAACGACAGAAATGACACTGCAACAAACACTGACTATAATAATTTGATCAATTAAACAACTACGAGAACTTACTCTGACATAATGAGAAAAAACAACAACAAGTAATTATCACAACAAGTTAGACATCTTTCCAAACCAGCTACTGTTTCAACAGCTAAAACTAAGTAAACTACAAATTGGAAAGATTTCTGCAACACATTAGACTCAGAGATGAGGATTGTATATTCATTTTACAAGCCTGTCCTTCTTTGCTTGATATTATTTACCTTAGAAAATTATAAATAAAACTTCATAAATATTAAGAAAAAACAAACTTAAAAAAAAGAAAGTTGAGCGTATGTGGTAAATGTTATAAGCAGCAAAACGTCTTCTCATTATTTTCAAGGAAAAATATTCAGGCTTAATAGTTTCACAAAAAAGTTTGAAATTACCTTTATATTCTTTTAACTAACAACATCAAATATGTGAAATGTTAATTAAATATACATTTAGTTAACCTCACGTTGCGTTTTTTGCCATAATTCGTACCAGGAAGGTAATATTTATTTTTCTCTCCGTTCCTATTTCTGTAATTTTGTATTTAAATGCCTGGTTGACCTTAATATTGTGAAACCAAAAATACCCGTTTGTTTCCATGGCGTGGTTTGTTTTAACAGTGGGTATGACCAAGTGAGTCGATCAGAATTTCTAGCTTGGTCTTACTGGGCTTTGCCAGACAATTATAATCCTTGACAAATAGTAAAGTTTGTATTGAGCAACTAATTATAGAGCAGCAGCCAGGTGATCCTGCTGTTGCAGGACGTTCCAGTCATTTCCGTGTATTTACGTCAGGTCATAATGATAGGCTTAACAGAACAGAACAGGTGCTACTGACATGTTTTCTGAGGATTCAATTCATAGCCCTACATTTCATCTATTAGTGCTCGGTTATTTCAAAAACTAATTCATTTTGCAGTAGTTTAATAATGATATTTGAAATTGGAGGTCCTTTAATAATTATGAAATGAATTTATCACGGACTACATTAAGCGGGAATGTCTGAGAGTCTTTTGTTGTTGAAGAACGTATATTTACCCTTAGAAATACTGCATCCAATATAACAGTAGCCTAGGCTTTTAATGAAACTTTCAAAGTCTATTGCATTTCCGAAGATATTCCACTTATCGAATGTTCAAAAAGTTTACAGAAAAGATACGTACACAAGATGCCCTAAAAATCTCAATCATGATTTTTAGCTGGAAAAAATGAAACAGAAATTTTGTTCATTTTATTTATATTGACAGAACTTGGCAGCAACATGTTGGCACTGTTATGGGATTTAAACGTTCTGTTAATGTTACATATTTATGCTAAAAATTAGTTTACTTACCAAACTTATTCGGTAAAAGTAACAGCCGTGTTACTTTCATCCGATTTTTTTTTTCAAAATAACATTTTGGCTTGCAGGGTTTTGTGATTTTAGATTCTCTACTATTGTAATAATCCTCAACGTAGAAATTCACGAAAAAAATACAATTTGTTTATACAAAAAATATAAACCGATATTGTGTTTATGTCTTCGAGAAAAAAAAGCTAAAACGCGTTTGAACAATAGAATTGTTGTAAATTTGTATCCATTTTTAGTTAAACATAAGTGTAACTTGTGTCTTTTTTATCCGATTTCTGCTAATTTTTATTGAGATACAAATACTGAAAAGTAAAGCTAAAACTATGAAAGTACTTTGATTATCTTAAGAAACTGAAATATAGCAAACTTGATAGGATATTTTAAATAGATAGAGAAATAGTGGAGATAACGATATCTAAAGGTTCCCTTATACAGGGTGAATATTTAAACATATATATATATTTGGAATGTATTATTTCTTCTTAGTCTGGCACACTTATCAAACAGTTGTATTTTTCACTGATTTATGATAATAAGATTTGAAATATATTGATCATATTCTTTATATTGTGATACGAAAAAACAGTCCATCAATATTAATAAAGGCTAAAGATAAAGATTCTAGTTACTTATTACATACTAGTCTGTCTGTCCCAAAAAGAAAAGATCCTAGCATAAATTATCAAGAAACAAACTGTAATAATATCGGACCAAAATTGAAGAATAATTGTTTCATATTTATCGGGAAGGAATTTCACATATATTATCCACACACCATAGGTTAACTAGAGACTTGACTGTTACTACTATATTACTGAAAGTTAACAGCGTTTTTTTGTTTTTAAATTATGTGTTTCTAAATATGGTATATAGAGTTCAAGTAAATAATAAGGTTATTTAATAATGATGCTGAAACCTTATAACGATCTCATTATTTACCCTACAAAATATCTATATTTCGTGTTTGACAATGGACACTACACTCACTCTTTGATAATACCAAACAAACCAAACAACCCAAAAATGAAAGAAGTCAGCATCTGATTAACTTTTCCAACAATACTACCATCAATTGTTTACTTAACAAATAACTCTCATTATGTTCGCATCGATTTTTCTCGAACGTTTCTGCTATTAGTTTAATGTTCATATATTTTTCGTCTAGTGGTACTGCTTGTTATAACGACGTTCAAATTTAAGATTTAGTTTCATGCAAACGTAACTTTCATTTTCTTAGCATATGATCTTAAATTATGTGTTCAGTCTTAAATCTTGGACTCGACACGCTAACAGTTATGTCTCCCTTAAACGTCTCAGTATTCACCATTTTCAAATTTCTTTGAAGAATTGTTATGAACTTAATAGGAAAATGTACCTATCTATTTGTATGATAAATTCATACTGAAGTTAACTTAGAAACAGTACTATGATGGAAATGCTCTATAAGAGCATGACGGCGATTGCTATAACTATGATTATTCTAAAAGCTACACGAAGGCTATCTGCGCTAGTCGTCTCTAATTTAGTAGTGAAAGACTAGAGGGAAAACAGCTAGTTATCACCACCCACTGCCAACTATTGGGTTATTCTTCTACCAATAACTAGTTGGACTGATCGTCACATAATAACGCCCCAACGGCTGAAAGGGCGAGCATGTTTGGTGGGACAGGGACTCGAACCAGCGACCCTCAGATTGCGAGTCGAGCATCTCTAACCATCTGTCCATGTCAGGCCAATAACTAAAGACAATGCATTAAACGGTTTAATGCGTTATAAGTTCCAGAATAGTATTTTAAAATGTGTATCATTTTTCATCACCTGTAGTAACCCAGTCTTTCAGTATTATTTCGCGTGTTAGTAGAATAATAATCCACACAAATATAATCTATTAGAGATCTCGAAGCTTCAAAGTTACCCTTTCTACCACAGTGTTAAACCGTAATGTTTGAAAAATTAGCTAAACCTTAATAAGAGACCAAGAACTATTCAAGTAGAATACGTTTAGAAAATGTAAATATAAAAACTTATTCAAATCTGCTTACATCTTCACGATACAAGCTATTTTTATTCATAAAATACTTAATTGTATAGTTTCACACAAGTTTAAAAGGTTTTATCTCTAACTTCTAGTTTTTAGTTGAGCAATAAGTTTTACAAAATATGTTAAATATTGTGGGAATTACATAATGAATTGTATAACTTTAATTTCCCCGAAAGCCGCCTATTTTAATCACTTGCACCACTATACAGTAGGGTGTTGTCTGTCAGTCAATCAGTAGACACTAAAATGATCTCACATAAGGGGT
This sequence comes from Limulus polyphemus, assembly GCF_000517525.1. Taxonomy (NCBI): domain Eukaryota; kingdom Metazoa; phylum Arthropoda; class Merostomata; order Xiphosura; family Limulidae; genus Limulus; species Limulus polyphemus. The sequence continues at coordinate 396,944 of NW_013665848.1, read as the reverse complement.
GCTTAACGTTCCAATTTGTACTGTGGTGACGTCAGTTTAAATGTGCGCATGCCGTGAATTATGCACTCTGTAGGCTCAACATAGCATGACATATAAACTTCAAAAGCAAGAAATAAAAATATCTGTTACTCTTAAGTTTGGTTTTATTTACTCTTGAAACAGAACTTTTGGGGATCCTGCAGAAGTTCATTTAGTATATAAGGCGATTTATATTTCTAGAAAAATAGCAAGAACGACATGCTATAAATAATGATATCAAAACATAGAGAAGGTGCAGCGAGGTTTTTGATACATTTTTCATGAATAGACAAAAATAATTTATTCTTCATGATTTACAGGCAATAAACAAAAACTACTGAGATACTGAAAATAAGGAATTGGCCCAATAAATTTTAGAACAAACAAAAGCAAACTATTAGATTATCTTAAGAACGGAACTATTCAATCAAAAAGGATAATAGAGGTTCCTCCTAACAATTAGGTAGTGATGCATACAATCACTAAGTAAGATAAAACAGGAGTGTGCTTGAAGAGATGACACATCTGGAAATTACGGTAAAATCTAATTCAACTTTCAAAAAACTATAAACTTCTGTAAACAGTGTTAAATACAAATCACTGTGCAATAATTAAAATCCATTCATAAATTCACTTCATTATTCCAGTAAAGATTATGCATAGTGACTAACTTTTATTCCTTCAAAGTGTTTATGGTTATGAATATATCTTTCATGTGTCATGTTTAATGACATAACACTGCTCGTTATCATCCACGTATGAATTATGATTGATCGTGAGAGTATTTATCCTCATCGTTAAATTGTCCTCAGAAAAAATCACATTTATATGAAATTTATTAACTTTTCTTCTAGTTGTTCTAGCTTCGCTGAAACTCCTCTTTACAAGCAAGCTTATTAGCTGAAATAATTCATCTAATAAAACTTGTAATATCAAAACTTCGTGAGTCTTTTTTTATGCATCCGCGTATAATATTATTAGAAGATATCACGTTCTGATAACTTACTATCTCTTGTTTTTAGTAGGAAAAACCCCACAGATATTAAGAAAACAGTCAAAATTGAACATTTTACGAAACGTTTAGTGGACATCAATTGTGCTCAGGTATTAAAGGTTATTTGGTTATGAATTTTAACGTTATTGCATTTTACAACTGATTTTTTAATACATTGTGTATCAGACAAATGCTTTCTGTACGTAATAGGATGTTAAGTTACAAAGATGTCTATGTCTCAAGCAACTTCACAACAAAGATGTCTATGTCTCAAGCAACTTCACAACAAAGATGTCGATGTCTCAAGCAACTTCACAACAAAGATGTCGATGTCTCAAGCAACTCACAACAAAGTTGTCTATGTCTCAAGCAACTTCACGAATTATTGAGAACATATCACGGCTACTGAAAACAACAAGAATATATTATTTCAAGGGGTAAAACCTCACTAGGAAAAAATAAACACACATATACATATTACCTTTAACAAACTTAAAGTAGTTGATGAATAACTTGATAGAACACTTTTCAAAATTGCACTAAATTACCTTTTAAACAAATTTCAAAAATTACCATCTTACAGCAAACTATATATGTGAAATATGCAAATAACACCAGAAAATATGCTACTTAAGAATACTCAATGCTTATTTTGATAAGAAACAATACTCAAAACGTGGCCAGATTTTGGTCACAAGGATTAAACTATTTTATTTCAGAAAGAAAAAATTTGAAAAGTATATTGATGGCAAATCTATGTACAGTACCTTTTTATAGTATCACACACAACGCTGCCCCCCCCCCGTGGCACTGTGGTATATCCGCGGACTTACAACGCTAGAAACCGGTATTCAATACCCGTGGTGGGCAGAGCAAAAATAGCCCATTGTGTAGCTTTGTGTTTAATTCCAAACAAACAAACACACAACACTGGTAAGTTTATTTATATTTGAAGTTTTTGTTTTATTTTTGTTAGAAACGTTTTTCTACTTGTACACGGAGGTAACTCTTATATATATATATATATATGTTCTATATACATATTATACGCATTCTATATATATATATATTCTATATACATATTATACGCATTCTATATATATATTCTATATACATATTTTACTATACGCATTCTATATATATTCTATATACATATTCTACATACGCATTCTATATATATATATTCTACATACGCATTCTGTATATATATATTATATACATATTCTACATACGCATTCTATATATATATTCTATATACATATTCTACATACGCATTCTATATATATATTCTATATACATAT
>NW_013665848.1:380791-394191 GCF_000517525.1 Limulus polyphemus | reverse complement strand
TATCGAAACCCAAAGTTTAGTGGCGTGAGCCCTCAGACTTACCACTAATCCACTGGGGGGCTTTATAATCTGATACTTTAATCTTTTTTATTATGGTTAATCAAAATCTTATTCATCTAATACTGAAAAACAAATACAAAGAAAAACGAGAAAGATACTAAAGACAAAGAAATTAGTTATATTTCAATGGAAAAAAAGGATATTTAGTTGTAATATACGTATTTGTTTGATATGATATTACAATAGTACTTATGATAATTCAAACTACATCATTCCTTGCTAGACCGATACGTCTCTCTAAATAACTTTCTTAACGACTTTAAGTTATCTACGAAGGACATTGTGCAAAGAAACTCAAGGTATAATTATAAACATTATAGATTCTAAACTTATAATATATAAAACGAGAGTTGTCGTGTCCTAAACTGTTACAAAAAACTTATACTGACACCTACAACTAATATGAAAGTAATTACACTGAGTAACTGTCGTTAAAGTAAATAAAAGTGAGTAATCAAAAATGAAACTTTATTATAATTAAGTGATGTCAGAAAAAATTAGGGTTGGAAATTTGAACACATATCTCCGATCAAATGGGTTAGTTTAATGTTGTATAACCATTTATATCTTAGTTAATTTGTTACAATGCGAAACTTTTAGATTTAATTTACTTAACAAGTAGGTAAACGAATAAATACATAAAGATATATCTTATCATGTCGAAAGATATTTATGAAATTATACTTAATAATTTTTGAGTCAATTCAAATTCACTTTATCATAGACTTTTTTTGCAATTAATGTTTCTTAAATGCCAAGGAAACTTTTACAAGTTATCAAATAAAAATGTTCGTGTGATGATTTAGACCCAGTTATTCTGAGTTTTACAAATCCATGATTTTTGTTTTCAAAGTTTTACACAAGTTTGGGTATTGTGTTCCAGAACAATTTTCAATATGCGGATCAACAAGTCACATTAAAGCAATAGTCCATATAAAGAAGTGGTAGAATTACAAGCTTTAGAGCTATATTATGATATTATTTGTTGTTTTGTAGATATGCTATAGCATCGAAAATTGATCGCTTTCGAGAAGGGCATATAACAACTCTTTTCGACACAAAATATTCACACAGTAAGATCATAGTGATATGTTTTGGATCAGGGATATATAACTTCGAAGATGTGGATATCGTTTGTCCTCAACGACATTGAAAACCAAAGAAATATAGATCAATTTGAGATACCAGGACAACCCAGAAAAGAGATCTACAACAAGTCTTACCCCAGCCGAGATAAGCAAAGTGCACGTCTTGTAACAGGTGAGAATCCACGAGCACAAACGTTCAGTAACAAAAGTCGTCCATGTTCCTCAGACAACAGTACACAAGCTGCTACACCGACATATTTGTTTAACTGCGGCATACATCAAGTAGCTACAGTATCAAAGAGGTATTGATGTGATCCATATGAATACATAACAGTCAAGTCGCCAAGTGCAGCACCAATGGAGGTTTGCACAAACGGATTATTGAAATGGGCGCTGGGAAACCGTCGTCCTTGTATAATAGATGGAAAGGAAGCAGGTAGGAGTTACATCTTTCAGATAAAATATCCTTACGAAGGTTCACTTTTGAAATGGAAACTGCGATGTAGGGCTATTATCATGATACATAGTCGTCAAGTGACGACATAAACTTCAATAACGTGGTGCGGCTCCAAAAGTGATTTAATATAACGTACTCAAGCTCAGTAAATAGTTCGTGCAAATTTTCAAAATGTAATTTGGTATTGTATTCATTTTGAAGTTCAGGTGGATAAAATTTACTATTTATGAGAACATGCGATTATTGCAAATTGAAAGTGAATCACAAATATATGTGAACGTATATAAAGACAATTTTGAATATAATTTCTGTAAACGTGAGAGCTATAGAGTAAATATGACGTATATTGTTGAGTTTTGAAACAGAGAAATTATAAATACTTATAGTAGTTGTTCACAGTGTTTTTTATTGTTTTCTTTTCTGGAAGACAACCATTGATTTGACATGGCCTGGTGGTTAGGATGCTTCATATACAGTTTGCTGGTCGCGAGATCGAACCACTGTTGCCAAACAATCTCGTTCTTCTAGCCATGAGGTCTTATACTATTCTGGTCAATTCCTCTGTTCATCAGTAAAGAGTAACCCAGGTGTGGTTGTGGGTGGTATTGACTAATTGTCTTCCTTATGTTTCATCATTTAAAAATTAGGGCCCTCTAGCGCAGATATTTCTCGAGTAGCTTAGCACGAAATTCGACAAACATAAGTATTATTTTGATATTACCAAAGTTTCCAGTGATGATTATAGCATAACTTAGTTTAGACTGAACACTTTTAGGATTTATCAGTCCAGGTAGAGCTAAGCCTAAAGTTACGCCGTTAGACTTAACACTAGATCGTTAAGCTTAATTTCCTATTGTTTTGAGGTATTAATCCTAGGTTATAAGACACTAAAGTTATTAAATATTAGATTAAAATAAAGAATTTAATTACCAAACGTGTAAGCTAAGTAAAACGGATAATTTATTTATCATAAGCGTTGAAGTTATTGCTTCTTTTATTTGAGAGTTGCTGGAAATTTAATACACTAGTAAATTATTTAGACTAATAATTAGATACGTGTAACTAGAGTCAGTCGTGGTGCACCAGTAAGTAATACTATTAGTATTACTTAAAAGAGAATTTTAGAGATAGATTCATCTATAAAGTGTGAAATATCTTAATTTTAGTTAAATATACAATTATTGTATGGGTAGATTGAAAATACAGAAAAAATACGAGTCAACGTCAATATGGCTTGAGGCAGTTCAAAAGTAAGTGAAGCGTAATTTATATGGTGTGATAGGTGCCAGGATTGGGTTATGTTTAATAACTGTGAGCTTGATTGCGACTTTCAGGACGCTCAGAAAGACACGGTACACCACACTTGCTTAGCTTGCTTTCTTATACATGATTAGAGATAGCTTTGGGGAAGATTGCATTATTAGAGGGGGATATAGCAGATTAGTAGCAGAAATTATGTATGCAAGATAGGAGTCGAATTGAGTTAAGGTAAGGGTTGCTTTCAATGAGTGGGAGAATAAGAGTACTGAATTTACACAGGGACAGAGCAAGCAGTAAAACGCTAAGCCTAAGTTCAATTAGCATTCATATACCAGTCTATGGTAAATTGGAACCTTTGTCTGCTTGTGATGAGGAACGAGATGATCCATTACATAATGGAAGAATCTCTAATGAACTATTCTGATGGGATCCATGAAAAGACCTTACCAGGTTCTAAAGTACAGTATATTATAGAGAGTGTTGACAGTTAATTTGCTGGTACCAAGGTACACTACTTTTTGTAGTGTATGTAAGAGCAAGTGAGAGTGGAAACTGTAAATCATTTTAGTGTAACGAACTCCTTCAGAGGTTTAGGAATGGAAATAGAAGGGGAGGTTTCCTTTCCGAAGTTCTCCCCCTGGCTAGATGCACCAACTAATTACTCGGCATGATTCAAGACTTAAAGGAAATATTATCGGGGAAATAATTGGAGCGACAATAGAGCTGGTTGAATATGTGGGAAAACTTCCAGGATAAGCATGTATAATACTAGAGATTGGCTTCAAATCGATAAAACTGATTGGGCAAGCTAGAGTTTGGATATAAGAGATTTGGAGCATAACAAGTTACGTAATAGTTTTAAAGATAAGTATGTCAAATTTATGGATAAGCATAGTAGATTCAAGAATAAGCTCACTTGCTATTATTATAATGTTAGGAGTATTAGATACAAAATGAATAAATTCAAGGCTCTACTTAAGTTTAAAAGGAACACTATAATACTGAAATACTGGTTTTTATTGTTTTTGAATTTCGCGCAAAGTTACACGATGGCTATCTGCGCTAGCCGTCTCTAATTTAGCAGTATAAGACTAGAGGGAAGGCAGCTAGTCATCACCACCCACTGCCAACTCTTGGGCTACTCTTTTACCAACGAATAGTGGGATTGACCGTCACATTATAACGCCCTCACGGCTGAAAGAGCGAGCATGTTTGGTGGGACGGGGATTCGAACCCGCGACCCTCAGATTGCGAGTCTAGTGCCATAGCCACCTGGCCATGTCAGTTGGATTTGGAGAATATTAATAATATGAATCATTTTAAAGTTCCACTTTATATGTTATTTAATAGTGATGAGTTTTTTAAAAGAGGGGTGGTGGTTGTTTTTATAAGAGGTAAAGTGCAATCTGTTAAAACTGAAGATATAAAAATGGTAGTGAAGAGATGTAAACTATATGGACGCTAATCAGGGGTTTAAGAGTAGAAAGTTTTTAATTAAAAATTACTATTGGCTACTTTATGAGGTTAATAAAAAAATCTTATAATTAAATCAGGCCTGCTAATAAAAAATATTGTTGATTTTACTTTTAGCATATTGGTTGGGAGAAAGGAATTTCAACGTGGTTTTCTATACAAATTGTCAGAAAGCCAACCAGAGGAGATACCATTTTAGATTTATTGTTAACCAATAACGAGTATATGATTACAAAAGTTAAAGTACAGGAAAATTTGCATAATTAGGTTTGAGGACATGAGACAAGATTCATTATTAGTGTTCGTTTGTTTTTTGTTAAGAATAAAGCTACACAATGGGCGATGTGTCCACCACGAGTATCAAAATCGATTTTTAGAGACATAAGCCATCACACTCCCTGCTGAGCCACTGAGAGGGGCTTAGTTTTAGTGAATTGACATAATAGATTAAAAAGCAATGTAGGAAAGAGTGTGAATTTTAACAATATAAATTGAATTGTTTATAATTTAAAATAAGTATGTTCCTCAAAAGAGGACAGGAAAACAGGTAATATCAAACCTAACTGGCTTACTGGAAACATAAAGAAGTTCAGGGATAAATGTCATGAATTTAAAAAGTTTTAAAATGACAGATACGTTGAAAGATGTCCAGAACTGTAGAAAAGTTGGATATTTGGTTAGACAAGGAATTAGGAAATCCAAACTTTATGAAAAACAGCTTTTAAAACTAACAGGAAAATTTTTTAAGTATGCTCAAAGGTAAGCAAAATATTAAAATGGGGGTTAGGCCTTTAAAGTATGTTCAGAGCAAGGTTTGATTAAAACTATGAGATGGCTGAGTTTTGAAATGTTCTCTTCTCTTTATAGAAGAGAAAATATTAGCAATATTTCTGACCCTGAGCATTCTATGGGAAATACTAGAACTGATCTGAATTATATATATATATCATTCCCCTGGTGGTAAGTGCAAAGATTGAGTGATTAAAAACAGATAAAGCCCAATGACCATACAAGGTTTTCTCTAAGGCATTAAAGTATATATATCATCTCCTTGGTGGTAAGTGTAAAGATTGAGTGATTAAAAATAGATAAAGCCAATGACCATACAAGGTTTTCTCTGGGGTATTAAAGAGGGTCAGAGATCAGTTACGTGAGCTTTTCTCTTTCATTTTTGGTTGGTCAATATACAGGATTGGGTAGTTACTAATGTTAATCCTGTTTTGAAAGGGGAGTGATAAGCGTTATCCTGGAAATTATAGGCCAGTTATTCTTATTTTATTATAAAAAGAATTCTTGATGTACTTAGGTTTTCAATAGGTTTTAATAAGGTGCCACCTAAAACAGTAGCAAAAAAAACTCACTGGATCGTAGAGTGGTTGGATTACAGGAAGCGAAAGGCTGTTATCAATGGAGTCCAGTTAAAATGGACCTTGTTATTAGTGGAGCACTTCAGGAGTGAGGGTTTGGCCTTTCACTTTTCTTATTTACATTAATTATATTGATAGAGGCATAATTAGTCAATTGGTAAAGTTTATTCACAACATTAAACTCATTTGTATTTCTAGTACTATTGAGGATCTTGAGACTTTACAGAATGACTTGGATCAAGTGATAAAATAGATAAACGTTTTGTCAATGACCGTTCATTATAGCAATTGAAATGTAATGCAGTTAGGTTATGATATTTTCGGATTACGCCTTTATTTTGGTACGAATCCACTCAATAACGTGGTCATAGAAAACTATCTTGACATAATGATGGATAATTCACTCAATCCATCGAAGCAGTACACTGTTGCTAGTAGTAATGCTAATCGGATTTTAGGATTTATCTATAGACCATAGAAGTCTGTTGTTAGGCCTTACTTGGAATATGTTGTTCTCCTTATGCATGAAAGGGTATTAATTTGTTTGAAAAAGTTTACTACAAGGATGGAATGAATGGTTGTATCATAGGGATCAGTAAAAATAAATTATTTTATCTCCAGAAAAGAAGAGTAAAAGCTGATCTTATTGAAATTTACGAGATTATCCGGGAATTTGACAGTCTCTGATTTCTTTGTATGGTGGAAATAATAGGACGAAAGGATACAAGTTTAAGATTTGAAAAAGGCTCCAGTTAAGACAGTCTAATTTGTCTAAGAGGATGACTGAGTTACCGTCAGTTGTAGTTATTTAATAAAATAAGTTGCTAGTGGAAGGTATGACATTCCAAACGCCATTCCTATATGTTTAATACGTAATTTCAAAAATACTTTACAATATCTGGTTAAATGGTATCTTAAAAATCCTGTTTCTTAATTCGTGAAGTGGTATTGCTGTATATAAAAAAAACTTCAATTATAATTCGAATCTCATTTTCGATAACTTAAGTAAATATATATAATTTGTTTTAATTCTTCTTCTTGATGCACAGAAAATTTCTTTTTCTGTAAGTTAATTTATTAAAGTTTCATTATAAAACGTGGAAATCAATACACTTACATAAACTTCTGGAACAGTTTTAATTGGCTCGGCATGGCCAGGTGATTAGGGTGCTCCACTCGAAATCTGTGGGTCGCGGGCTCGAATCCCCGTCCTATCAAACATGCTCGCCCTTTTAACCGTGGGGGCGTTATAATGTGACGGTCAATCCAACTATTCGTTGTTAAAAGAGTAGCCCAAGAGTTGGCGGTGGGTGGTGATGACTAGCTGCTTTCCCACTAGTCTTACACTGCTAAAATAGGGACGGCTAGCGCAAATATCCCTCGTATAGCTTTGCGCGAAATTCAAAATAAACAAACAGTTTTAATTTGAAAATTTGTTTCAAAGTTGATCATAATAATGATTTGTTAAAACATTCCTTCTATATTGTAATAATGACTCAATATCTAGAGAAGATTACAATTTAGACGTTATTGAAACTAATATTTCCGATGAACTGGAGGGGAGAAATGTAGTGGACTACATCAGCTATATATCAGTTTGCATTGCAACGAGGCCAGATTTGAAATTAGTGTTTCCACTTTTAGATAAAAAAAATATATACATATATATCGAAGAAAGCAATCCAGTAGAAATTAAGTCGTTATGCTTATTCATCTTTAGATTACGTTTGATAGAAGTTAATTCAAGTAGATTAGTTTTGAGACTGTAACGCCTACTACAATAACTACTGAATCATTGTTTTTAAACAGTCGGCAACTTTTCCATTTTGTACACTAAATAAAGATATTAATAATTTTATTAGAAACACTATATAACATTCCTTGATATTATCATCCAAGTTACTAGCGTGATAAACAGAATTAAACTGCAAATAAAGAAAATCGAGAATCTATACCGAATAGCACACTTAATACAGGTGCTGCCAAATATGACACCCCCAAGTGTTTAATTTATTCTCATGTCATTATACAGTTTTAACCAAATAGTTACAACGAAAAATACGAAATTATGACTAACAATCAAAAGAAACTGAACATCATATTTAGCGTAGAATAAATTTCAGTTAACGATTTTGAATCATATTTGAAGGATAAAATGCAAAATAATATAATACATAAAGAGGAGAATTTACGATGCATATTCATATAATGTAGAAAATGAGCTATATATATAACGTATTTAGCCTTAATATATTAGTATATAAGCATGTTATTGATATTTATTATTATGATACAAGTAGAAACAGCGAATATGCTACGTCAAATTAACCGTGAAAAGGTATGGGTAGCCCCCGATTTGTTCTATGATATTCCAGCCCCTGCATAGTTCATTATTTGTTTTTACCGTTTCAATTATTTTTCTGTATTGAGTTTACAGTTTACGAGAAAACAATGATTATATTTTCCTTTAAAAACCAATTCATGTGGATAAGTTATAAGCCCAGTGCAGGCAGAGAATGTAAAGATTTCAAGGAATACAACCTGTGCTCTCTACAGATGATTAACTTACATTTCACGTGACATGAAATTTGATGAACTATGCAGCAAGGTTAGTCTCACAAGTGTTTCATTCTAAAGCTTCTACAAGCTCATGACTGGTACAGGATCCAAACCATGGCAATGCGAGTGATTTTCGATGACCATTGTACCCCATTCAGTACAAATGATGACCGAAGTAAGGCCTATAACGCAGATACAATAAAAATGTGGTCATGATTCGTGCAGAGAAGGCTCAAACTACAGCAAACCCTATCTGATATACAACTACATGCAGATATGAAAATCATCTTTAGCTTGAATGAAATAAGCGGAGACATAAATACATCTAAAAATGGATGACCTGGTCAGGATGGTTACGAATCTCGACCTTTAAGAAGTTAACAGAAGCCAACCCGTTGAAGCTAGTATTGGAGTATCAACGTGGCTGGACAACAGGTAGCATTCTTCAGATATGAACTAACGCCTTTATCAGATCTGTACCCCAATCAATGAAGAGTCACTGTCGTCTTAAAGGCCTACGAATTATAGTCCTACAAAACATACTGGCAGGAGAAGGCTGTAGCTAGAATGCCTACTTACTAGACTAAAAAACTACTGCCACCATTAGTTCGTGGTTACTGCAGTGGAAAAGAGACCTAGATCAATACATGAGAAGTTTTAAGCTAGTTAGAACACCTTGGCAGTAGCTTTAGATCTGTAAGATGTCTAAATAAGAGTCCAACTGCCTATTATGCTGACCAAATGCTAAGAATAGGCATCAGTGAAGGTTGTGTAAGATGGGTCGTAGCTGCACCAGCAACCAGAAATTGCATCATAAACAATGGAAGCTGGCAGACAGTCTGAAATCGAAAGCAAGATGCAACCATCTTTCAACAGGGGTAAAAAAATGGTTCAATGATACAGAAATGGTAATCAATCCTTTCAAAGTCAAAAAAATGTTCTGTATAATCAGCAACAAACATTGTAATGAGGACAAACCATCACCATTCTTTGCAGGCACTACTATCTTTCTGGAAGAAACACTGGAGAACATGAGGGTAACCTTTAATATACACCTCAACTTCACCAGCTACATCAACATCATGATAAATACAGCTATCAATGGCATCAATGCACTAAAATTTTCAGCAGGAAACAGAGCTGAAGAACGTCACCTGCCAAAGTTGTGTTTGCTCCACTCTGGATTATGCATTACCAATGATAAGTGTGAGTGCCACGCGGTTAAATAAGATTCAAAAGGTATAAACCACCTCTTTAAGACTGGTACTACAGCCACCCACTAAAGCCCTATTACACTTCCCAAACTCCAGAAGCTTCACAAAACACGAACATTCAAAATTATTCACCAGGTCCTTGCAGTGTAAATATCATGTATTCCATCATCGAAAGTGCATCAAGAGACAGTCATTGGTGTACAGGTGCTAAACAGTCACCACTGAGGTAATTCGTTACAACCAGATCTCAGATGTCTTATTGTGGAATGATTATTGGGCAACACTGGAATCTTTGGAAATCAGCCTAGGCAGAAACATAGATAATGGGCAGCGGGTGAGGTAGAAGAAGCCTGCCAACACCTACCATGGTAAGTATTCACCTTTCATAATAGCCACAGATGGATCCCGCACTAAAATAACAAGAAAGTTGGCATAAGGCTAGTGGATAATTCGAATTTTCCATAAGCAGCACAATAATGAAGTTGGAAACCATAAATCAAGTTCTTCTCTGGATTCTTGAAAACAGCGAACCGCAAATAGGTAATGTCACCCACACCATCATAATATTTGCGAATGAATCGCAGGCAGTATTGCATGAAATTCAAAACGTTTGGTCTCCAAGTGGATTATATAAAGCAAAGCAACTGTATGGTAAGACCATCATCTGTATTTATGTATCAGGCCATGCAGGAAGAAAGCAAAACGAGGGAGGTGATAAGCTCGCAGGAGAGCCTCTAAATAACATTCAGCAAAACTCTACTGACAGGATATTGACCTCCTCTGCACTAGTAAGATGAAAACGCAACCACGGAAGGTCTTCATCGAGGAAATGAGACTGCTGGAAAACAAAGCACTCTATGATCTAATTAGATAAGCAAAAAATGGAAATAACTATGACACTATACAGCCATAAGGTCACAGGTAACGTCAATAACGGAACTCTCTTATACATGAGGGGGTAAGCGTCTGTCGGGATTGTTACCTAGTATTCAAGTCAACTAAAATTCATATGAGACATCTTGTTCAGCTTAGCTGAATTGTGTTATTGAACATACCATTTACTCTAGAGTGTTATAAAAGTTTTCTTTATCTGTAATTTGTACATACATGAGTCGTATTTACATAACCATTTGAGAATTTTCAAAGAATTCACGGTGTGAAGTAATTCTGATTTATGAAGATTATGCAGGAGACGTTCTTACGTTATGCAACTATAACTAAAAATTTGTTATATGATTTCTTTGCAAGCAAACCAACAATTTGAAATGCGCAACTGACTTATGTTTTTCTTTTGTGACACTCAAATAGAAATATAAGTAAATTGTGAAAAAACAAATTTAGTTTGCTCACGTTAAGAGCTATTTATTCCTTTTTTTTTTTGGAGGCATGCTTTTAGAATCCGGAAGGAGTTTTATATGAAGTTTCGAAACTATATCTTTAAAACAGGTTGTTTAACTTTCCCAGATATCAATAAAAGCAGAGTACCCAAAAATGATAAAACACTTAACTTAGTTGCATACCAAAATATCACCGCATTTCAAAACGATAACTTATCAGAACAGGTAAAATGTAAAATCCAGTTTACTAGAAGATATTACAGGATTATGTACATTGTTGATGTACACAGATGCTTTAGTTAAATCGAAGCACAAATATCATGTTAGACAGCAAATATTTATTTCATCAAAGTCCTCAAAATGTACGTAATTCCTTCGGAAAATATTTTCATATAATATAAATCTATATCATAAGTCTTTCTAGAATTTTAAGTAAAAGCAGTATATTTACTTATTTTTGAATAATAATTCATACAGTGTAGGAATGATTAAAGTACACAAACATCATTAAAAATACAACTTATTCAAAGCATTAAAAGCATATTTCTACATTAATATCGAACACTATATATTATGGCTTGCATATGAAGGAAACATGTTTACGCACAAAATGTTTATTCTCCAAATTATGTAATAAAATTGTAATAAAAAATTTATAAGTTGTAGGTCGACTCTAATAAGTTAGTAGGTTGACACTGGGGTTGTTGTTTGAAAAATAGAATCTAAGTTTAATACATACTTGTTTAGTAGACTTCACTATTTAATGATACGCTTCATTATTTGATCTTCCAGATAACTTTTGCAATCAATTAAAGTTTGGGTGCACGGCTAATGCATAGGATTAGGTTAGTGAGTTGTAGTTTTACCTACCATAACGCCACTTTATGTATGTCAGTCCATGAAGTAAATACAAAAATAATTAAAATTCACCACATTATTAAATATTCGTCCGAATAGCAAATTAGATGTTCTTTATAATGATTTGAAAACAAAACAAAAATAAACAATAAGTGCCCGGATAAACTTCTAGTTAATCTCAAACTTCCAATTACCGACTTATGTTATAGATCTACCACTGGGGCTCACTTATTGCATCATATTTAGTCATTTTAAGCTTTTGGTGTATGTAATCGGCCAAAACAAAATGGGTGACTCGCTGATTACTTATCTACACAATACACAGATGACCTCAACAGTGCTAAGTAACATTTGCTGTATAATAGTGATGATATTTTTGTTTGATTTTTTTAAACTGAAACATTTGTTATTAGGAAGCCTGTAACAAACACTTTCATAGACCCAAGAAGCAGTCTGATGTATAGATAGTTAAAACAAGAGGAAATCCCCAATAGCCGCGGCACTTGAAATTATTTTAGGCAGGATTAGAGTAAATTAATCTATGAGACCTTGGACGTGTTCAAATACATCAATCGAAAGGTTTTGGTTTCTTGAATCCAAATCTGTAATTATATCTCAAATCGGCCTAGAGACGACGGATTTATGAGCTAAAAGTTTGTAATTGAAAAAACAAAACAAACTTAGAGCCATATTCACTACCGCACTAGTGTTTAAAATGATTATGTTTTTGCTAAAATTATAATAAATAATTAATTAAAAACAACGTTTTATATTTACACAATAAAAACTTTTATTGAAGCCGTACGGCTTCCACTTTAAAATCTATACAGGTACATGTTTCGACGTAGGATGACGTAGATCACGTCGAAACATGTACCTGTAGAGCCATTCTCTGAGCCACTATGTCGCGACTAAAAAGTCAGATGGACTTCATATAGACCGATCAGTAATTCCAGAGTTAAAACGCTTTGAAATATTTTGTAGCATACAGTAACAGTTTAATTTAAAATAACATTTTATGAGAATTGGTTTTACAAATAACTGACAATTTGAAAAATAATTCCAATAAATCTGTATATATCTTACAATAATTTGACTATAACGTTCTCAATAATATGTAGTAGTTATAAGTATACTAAAATATATTGCAATTTTACAGAAATATGAATATTATAAGTCTATGTACTGGGAAGATAAAATCATTTTATTGCTGTAAATATTTTCAACTATTCAATATAACACAAAGTTTCGAGCAACAAAAACAACAATTCCCCCATTAAATCGACCGAATTCCAATAATTTACAACATTGTCAAAGTTTTTCATTTCATTTTATAAATAAGTAAATGATAATTGGTAGCTAGCGTGACCGTTTTCAAAAACTGTCTTAATGTCATATCTGAGGGTAGATTCATACTAATATAGCACACATTATTCCCCTCCATCAGAAGTTTGAAGAACTAAACAAGACTGATAAATATAGAACCTGCCACATCATCTAATACACATTCAATGCGGCTTGAAATACCTTCCACTAGAGTTTGGTACGTTTCATGTAGTTTGATTAACTCTTTTAAATCTGTAAAAAGAAGTATATGTATATTTATTCAATTCAACAGTTTATTCAACAAACAAATATGACACTGAATACTTTTTTGTGCAAACTTAACAGCTGGCCCGGCATGGCCAGGTGGTTAGGGCGCTCGACTCGCAATCTACGGGTCGCGG
>NW_013665848.1:337581-379856 GCF_000517525.1 Limulus polyphemus | reverse complement strand
TAGGGACGGCTATCGCAGATAGCCCTCGTGTAGCTTTGCGCGAAATTCAAAAACAAACAAACAAACTTAACAGATGCCGTAGGTTACGTATATATTTCTGAGCATAATTTTCTACGCAGGATATTCCCGCTATAACACCAAGTGCTAATAATGTGTTGGAGACATCTAAAACTAAGATATTTATGAGAATATTTTTTTTTAATTTGATTTGTAAGGTATTTGGGAGATTAAAACAGATACATATATTTTTGACAAGATCATAAGAATTTATGAAGAAAGCAAAATTTTATTAGGATTCTGCTCAATGTCCTGGTAAGACTTTAGCAAGACATTATTCAGAGATACAAAATGTAAGCCTCAAATCGACCTTCTGGCGCGACAATATGATTGATTCAAGCTTCTAGAACTAATAATGGATACTTATTTAATTGTTTATTCCAGTATTCCACTGTACGAACATAAGATAAATAAGATACAATTTCTGCCAGTGGTGATAAAGTTTGAACTTTTTAAAGATTTATTTGTAAGTAGACAGTTTTTGAATTTTGTAGAATTTCACACTTTTTAACTGTAATTTTACAATATGCAAAAATCTAAACGCATACACGCTCGTGCTAAATATTTCTCACTGTGCTTAACCTTTCAGCAGTTAAATATTATTTGGTTAAAATGTAACCACGCTTTCAGCTATTGTTTGATGTAAAATGCAGATGTATTCATCTGGTCACAATTATTGTTTCTGTTTTAATGCGTGCTGGTGTAATTTTGCAGCAGTGCTTTGAACAAAGTATTTAGGTCTTTGTGATTACGTTTCTCAAGTCCATTTATTTTCAATTTCTGTCTCACTGTATCAATTCATGTTTATCAAATATCTCACAATTTCTTTCAAACAGGAGCTTATTAAGAAACAATCGTCGTCTTTCTCTTGCATATATCATATTCATTGATCACTTCACACGTACTTTTAAATGAACGTTTCACTAAATATTTATCATTCAAGAAACATTTATGACAACAATTGAATTTTGTAATCATTCTTTTATGATGATGTTTATATAAAGATGATAATCATTATACAGACTCGTGTTTTTAAACTGAAAAATCTAATTTAATTTAATGCTTAGGTCTTCCAAGTAAATATTATGATTTGTCACTTTGAATAATTTCATAGTTTATGCAAGTGCTATAACAGCTTAGGTTTTTAGAACATTTTAAATAGTAAGTATTACATTTCGACGTTGAAGAAATACAACTATAATAATTAATTTATACTAAAATGTGCAATAAACACATGCAATGGGGAATTTCTTCTAGAATTATATTCCAAAGCTGACTTTTTACCTGCCGCAAAGTGTTTTAAAATTTCTACCTTAAAGGCTCTTGCTAATTGCTAGGAAAATCACAGGAATTGTGTTAAACATAATGTTAACACAATGAAAAGTTCACAAACACGTACTGCATTTTTAGATTAAAGTAACACAAAACACTAACATATCATGCCAGTAGACTCACTAAAATATTTTGATAAACTTTTATTTCCCTATTATTTCGAGATTTGAAATGTCTCAAAGTTTTTCTTATAGTAAATGTTATCTTATATGTTAAGAAACTTATTAAATCCAGAGCTATGTATTAAATAGTTTAAATACATAGCTCTGATTTTTATAAGTTTCCTAACGTATAAAATAACATTTACTATAAGAAATTAAAATAAACAAAAGAAATATCGTTTTTAGAATTTGAATATGGAGAGGAATTTTGGTCATTAATAAAGTCAATAAAACATTTCAGTAACACTAATGAAAGATTCCCAATTTTTGTCATTTGAGTCCACCCTTTTATTGAGCATAGCATTATAATGATATTGACTATATAATTAAAGAAACGACACTTAAATCGTTGAAAATCAGTTGTTTATTTGTGCAATTGCTCATTGGAAGATCTGAATTCGCTATGATAAAATCGACTTTTCTGGTATCCGAGACAATCATAATTTGAAACAACCCAACACTATATTTAGTTACAAAGAAATGACGACTGTAATTGTTGTATTTTGTTACTTAAGAACTACTTATTGCATCACTGGGGTTCTTCATTTTCTTTAAGATAATGAAACTTTCAAATATGCCATTACTACTTTTTTAGAAAACAAAGAATTTTGATTTTAGCAAATCAAATCCTATATTAGTTCACATTGCATGTGAATTTATTTGTTTGTTGTTTGTCCGCGAACTCCTCTCATAGTTATTGAGCTAGCAGGAGGACTTGGTGTGGTCCAGGGCCAAGGACGGCTAAAACGGCCCCGGTAGGTTACCCAAGCATGGTAGCACCCTATATGTAGATTTTCAGAGTAACTGAGCTCTGATCTGGCATAGAATTTCGTGTTTCTTGCCCACCTCGGAATCCTGGGAGTGCCGTGTTTAAGTTATTTTCATACCCTCCACTTACAAGCTAACGGGACCAAACGTAACACACGTGCTCAGATATAATATGCAAATGTCATGACGTGGTTTGTTTTCGGGTTGTTGTAGAAGTAATGGAGAATCTTGATTAATACACTGGCGCCTCTGTGAATCACAAACCCCACAGCGAATCAGGATATTTTAA
The DNA here is from genome assembly GCF_000517525.1 of Limulus polyphemus. Taxonomy (NCBI): domain Eukaryota; kingdom Metazoa; phylum Arthropoda; class Merostomata; order Xiphosura; family Limulidae; genus Limulus; species Limulus polyphemus. Next base: position 377,249 of record NW_013665848.1, on the reverse strand, counting down.
GCTAATTTGCATCAAAAACCTCAAAATTAGTTTCCAACCCAAACAAAGGCCCAATTCGTATGTTAAAAACCTACTCATTTATAGCACTTAATTATTTTAAACACATTACTACTTTCTTTGCATACATTAGTGGCTTTGCGATATGTTTGAGAGGCTCGCATCGCTAAAAACCGGGTTTCCATACTCGTGGTGAGCACAGCACAGATAGCCCATTGTGTAGCTTTGTGCTTAACAATAAACAAATCTTTGAATATACATATTTCAATAAATTTGTAATATATTTTGCAGTTAGAATATTTTAACTAATACGTTATCCACTCTAAAATAGCTCTCCTTTTGTATAACAGTAAACATATCCCACTTAATTCATCTGTGTAAAACAGATTTTATTTGGTTCAGTTTAGAATAATGACTGTTTTGAAATATTTAATCGGTTAATGATAAACTATGATCTACTCTTAACGAGAACTAGTAAACAAACTCTTACTCTGTCCATTAGCTGTCCAAGCGGAGAATCGAAGCCCGTATTTTAATGTTGTAAGTCGGTAAACGAATCGCTACATTAAAAATGTACTTGAACGTATTTTTTTCAGGTAAAGTAACAATTAAGTTTAATCATATAATACTAATTTTAGCATAAAACTCGAAACGAAACAATAATCAACTTGTGTTCTCTGGGTAATTTTGTAATAATGAACGAGAAAAGTACTGTATCTTACAAAGAGAACTGATTTGATTAAAAGCCAGGTGGAAAATAACGATAAAGTTATTTTAAATATATATTTATTACATCAGCCTTTCAGAATTAAGAAAGGCCTGATTTATTTAGTGAACTCTGGAATTGTAAGCGCAGTCTTTTAAATTATACTGCACTCTAGCCAATTTAAGTACAAGATAAAATATTTCTTAAAATTAGCTCTGGATAAAACGATTAATCTGGTTTTTGTCACCAATGATTAAAATATAGCATTGATTATTTAAGCATTTTAAACAAGGTCAAATATGAATACCATAAGAATGTTAAAGCTACCAAAGCTGTATAAACACCTTAAATAATTTATGATAGTCAATCTTTCATTTATGTTACTAGAGATGTAGCTAAAGGTAAAAGCTTTGGAAACATTGAAATTTAATTAACAATTCGTCGCTATCACAGAACAACCTTTCCCCTCAGAGATTAAGCATACATTTAATGGGCTTAACGGAGTTCTCTCTAACCTAGTAATCCAGTATTCAATTAATTAATTGGAGTAAATAAGTACAAGCGTTAAATGTAAGTAGAAACTTTTAGGTTTTAAAGGAAAATAATAATGATATAGAACAGCTACACTAATGACCATAAAAGCAGATATAAAACGTAAATTGAATTAAGTAAAATACCTAGGAGAAAAAGAGTAACATCCAAGTTATTAGTACTTTTTATATTTTGTTCTTCTTAATATTTTGGCTTAGCGATCGCTGAAACTAATCTGAACAAGTATGAAAAATTTATCATTTATGTTATCAAGTTATTTCTGAATATCCTTTTGTTCATCAGAATATATATAAACGTTTCTTTGCATGTTGTTTTTGTCGTATACCAGTTTTGACTAAACAATACAAATAGCCGATTATGATTAAATTCAAAGCTTAGAATTTGACAAAATACAGCATTTCCTACAGGAAAGTATGCACTTTCGACGTGAAAGATAAGGTTTTTCATTTAATTATACAAAAAAGGAATGAATTTGTGATTATATATATAAATACTTGAAGTTATGTCCACTCATATAATCATCCTTTACTTTGTGTCATTTTTCTTTAAACACATCCTTTGCTATACTGGCATAATTTTTACAGTGTAATATATTGATCATCTTTAAGATTTGTTTCATGTGTACTTAGGATGTGCAACGGCTAATATTTCTAACATATATTAGAGAATATAATTATGGTGCACGTATCTTGTACGATTATTAAACTAAACATTATTCATTAAATACTATTGTTTAAACGCACAAAATTGATGAAGCATTAGAAGCGAATATGTCTAAAATTTGTGATTAAAAGCAAGCAAATCGCATATGTTTTTCGCCAATTCTTCTTAATTAATGCATTTTGTATTCAAAATTAGAAACGAGAATACATAAGTTTTAGAGAATATGTTGTCTATCATCGTTCAGCTCAACTGATGATATCCGGTACTGATATAAAATGATTTTGAACAATGACTCTTGGGTAACAAAAGATAGATCTGAAATGCTGTTTTACATCCTCTGATCTTGAATCCGAAATGCAAAACTAGGAGGAATGTGGAAAGAAAAAACAGGATAGTTTTTGTCAGAGGGGTTTGTATTTAATGAACAAAGTTGTTGAACATTCACTACGTACTGCATTGTGACTTTCAACCAACAGTTTATCTTTATATCTCAGATATAAGGATCATGCTATTAACATTTTAGCCGGTACGCAAACTAAACTTTAATATTGTTTATATAACATATATTCCAATTTCTCTATGGGATATCTAAGGTAAGTGATATTTAAGGTAAGTAAAATACAGGATGGTGTAAAATTATCTTTTTTATTTCAAATTATAATAATTAAATAACTCATACAGTTTTCATTGTCATTTTTTATTGCTCCAGTGTGTAGTGTAACTCCGTAAAATGGCAACAATACAAGGAGAGGCTCAATGCTAAGGATTGGTCGAAGTAGGGTAATTCCTTGGCCTCCGCGTTCGCCAGATATCATTTCACTAGACTTCTTTCTTTAGGGATATGTTAAGGACATCGTGTATCGCACATGTGTAGCAAACATCATGGAGCTGAAATCGAATATCAATTAGATGTGCTGAGAGTCACTAATGGTGCACACCTGGAAGTCTACTTACATATCAGTAAAAACCGTTTGAGTTTGACTACAAAGTGTTTAAAACTGCTTGGTTGTATTTCCTTAGTAAGTTAGTTATTAACTTTTAGGATAGAAAAGATACTTTTGACTACCCTGTATTTTTTAAAAGACCCGTATAACCCACTACACATAGACAAATAATTTTGGAGCTAAAGATGAATTTATCTATATGGAAAAAAAGAATATTCTATCAATTGTAAAGTATGGTATAGATTTGATTCTGAAACTAGCTCGAACAACATTCATAAAGCTACTGTAAAAAAGATAAGATGAATACAGAGGTACAAATCGATAGAGAGAGAGAAATAGGTCTATGGTTATATTGAAATAATATATCTTTATGATAATATCTTATCAAACATTTAATTGCATACGCTTTTATATTAATAGTATACGTTGTTCAAAGCCCAGTTTACGTGACTTTGTTTTTCATTAATTTAATACTCTCCTTTTGTATACTTCTCTATGCTTGAGAAGTGAGATAATTTGTATATCAGGCTATAGAAGTACGAGAGAAATTTAATTAAAGAGTGTCGAATAAGCTCATAAACCCCACAGCTAATGGAGGAAGACGGAAATGAAAGGGAAGATTATATTCGTCAAACACTTGAAATGCACTAAACTTTAGCAAGCGAAGCAGTTTTCGCCTTCATATCCACGCTCTACCATGGTACTTCCGCTTCTGGGTATATATTCGTAATGATCCTACATTTCAGTGTTTATGTTCATATCATCTATACTTAGCAGACATATGAGATAGTCGTAGTATTTTCTAAATAAATAAAAGTTTTAATGAAATACTGACACGGCTACATGATTACTCCTCGAACACAACTTTTACTACTTTTAACAAAACTTTACTTTTGACGAACTCGTTACATAAGTTTTGTTCGCAGCTGCTGTTATTAGAAAGACTGACAAAGCTATTATAAATACAACGCGTGCTCCACGTAATTAACGTCGCAGTTGCATCTGTGAAGTATATAAAATTATTCAGAGTAGATTTTGGCAAAATATACACAATAACCTTGTACGTTTCATCTATATTTGTTATATAAGGCTAGCTAATGATATTTACACAAAGAACCCCATAATAAAACATACTTCAATAAGCGATTAACTGAATGTATTTTTTATTCTATAATGTGTTTATATTTCAAATTGAGGGATATACGAAAATTGAGCTCTCTTTGTCATGATACGAGGATACTTATAAGATATACAAGGTTATCAATTATTTTGTGCACGCAAATCAAGTAGTACTGAAGTTATACTGTAAGGATCCAGCATTTTAACAACACACAGGATCCGATTGTTTTGTAGGCCTATCATGATAATCGACCAGCATTATAGACACACACACACACATATATATATATATATATCGACAAGATTAAGTAAATTAAGAAAACGAAATAAAACAGTAACGTATAAGTGCAACAAGTTTCATATGTTAAAGAGCTGTGATTATTTTCAGCTGTTAATACTTCATATGCTATCTTCGTTACTCAAGAATCTTTTGTTATATTTCAGCCTGGCAGACTATGATGACATAAAAATTAAAAAATGAATTAGAAGATTGTAAACAAAATCTGTTTTGGTATTTTAGATAGATATGTCTATATACAAGTATTAGGACAAAATATCGCTAAATAAAAAAGCTATGTAGGGCTGGCTACTGAACTTGAAAAAAGGAGCCAAACAAGATAGGGATGGAAGTGGACATATCACTTGATCGATTAATGATCACATAACAGACTAAGCTGTCCGACTTTACATGGAAAATACCTACATTACTGACTACCTCACTTTGACTATCGGCAACTTGGTGTTTGAACAAAACCTCGGATTTCATCATTATACATTTTCTTTAGTTAACTTTAGAATACTATTTTTCTAAGACTATTTTACAACTGGAAATTCTGTTTCTATTTATTTTGCCAGTGAGGAAGTCAACAATGTAGGTATTTTATTCTCCATGTAAAATCGAGACAGCTTAGTCTGCTATGTGATCATTAGCCGATCAAGTGATATATCCACTTCCATCCCTATCTTGTTAGGTTCCTTTTTTCAAGTTCAGTAGCCAGCCCTACATAGTTTATTTATTTAACGATAAATTTTGTACTTAAACTTGTTTGTTTACTTTTTTTCTATACGATGACTTATATGGGTTACTAGGTTATAGAGTACATTATAAAGCTTTATAAATTTTGCATAAAATAGGCAGTCAAAGATCGTGAAGACTGTTTTGTTCTGTTAAATGATGATAAAAGTATAGTTACTGCTGGAACTAGATAGGCGCTGGGTCTGTTAATGAAAGATTATGATGAACGAAAATATGAAATCTCGGTTTGGGCTATTCACACGTTTTCGACTTCTGTACGCTCTGGATAGCTGAAAAGCGGCTTATACACCGGGAATAGAGCGATTATGCCAGGTAGCTCTTCACATCTACCTTCTGATGATCTGTAGAGAAGAAAATTCGGATGCCATTTGTATTGCTTTAAAACGGGTATCCGTGCTATCCCTACATAGAGAGTGCTAGCGCACTCTCCGATATATTGAATCGAATAAATTGATTATATCTACTGTAAAACATTCGTTTAAATAACTGTTTAATTTTAGACTTTAATAATAACTTCAGATTTTTCTACGTCTTTTTAGATTTTCAGCTTTAATAACAGAAACGAAATGCATATGATCTTAAATTGTTAAACTTCTATAAACTTTTGAAATTGTTTGAGTCCTTTACAGAAAACAAAACAAGGACTCAGATATTTTGATTGGTTTTAATGTTTTTCTATAGTTCCATAAGTCATGGGATATCACACCTTCAGATAACGGTTTGCCAAGAGAGCCCCCCCCCCCCTCTTTTAGGAAGGACTGGGCACATCTCTGGGGTTAGTCACAGCCTATGCTCTGTTACTAGTTTGTTTGTTTGTTTTGAACTTCGTGCAAAGCTACACGAGGGCTATCTGGGCTAGCCGTCCCTAATTTAGCCGTGTAAGACCAGAGGGAAGGCAGCTAGTCATCACCACCCACCGCCAACTCTTGGGCTACTATTTTACCAATGAATAGTGGGCTTGACCGTCACATTATAACGCCCCATGGCTGAAAGGGCGAGCATGTTTGGTGTGACGGGGATTTGAACTCGCGACCCGCAGATTGCGAGTTGAACGCCCTAACCACCTGGTCATGCCGGGCCTCTATTGTTAGTACTTGTCCCAACCGATGATTTATATCTAATGGAATAAATCATATAAACTTTTTTTAAAACAGCTTCAAATGTGGAGCATTTTCAGCATGTTCGAAACGTCCTAAATCCGTTGAAATAATTCATGTTAGGACCACTGGGCTGACGAAAACATATTTTGGATGTTACATGTCTCCAACCTATGGGCCATGGCGCATAGTAAAGTATGGAATATTACCATGCTGAAAGAGGTATGATATTTACTGACAACTTTAAATCACTGAAAACAGTGCTGCATTATCCAGAATACTGCAATACAGTAATGCTGTCATGCTTCGCTTAAAAATTGTGAACGTACCAAGTCCAAACCAGACAAAATTGATAGATTCATACAATAAGTACTTCTGCCGCTCTGCACGGTTGGCATGATTCAGTTATAAAGTGTTTTCAAGTCTCACCGTCAAACCCAGACCCGTTCATTCAAAGTAGACAATGACTGGCAGAATTCATTACTTTATATAACGCTTCTTCATTGTTCTTCACTCTAATTTAGACATTCGATGCACCTTGAGAGCTGACGTTTTGCATTTACAGTTGCGTTGAGTGGCTTATGCGATTGACATTCAAATTCAGTGGGGTCGAGCCTCTCACTAGCTGACAGTGTTCTGTTCAAGTGCCTTTGACATATAGTGAGTATATAACTAAAACATGTGGAATCACTTGAAAATACAATACTTCACGTAGGTTATCTAGAATAGATACTCAATATTCCAGGTTTCATAAAACTGAAAACACATCCTGTTTTTTCATCGACATTAGACACATATCCTCCTATATGATGTTGGTGTGAAACAGTGTTATGTCATTTTACCGTGTTTAACTCTGAGATATGTTTCTCAGTGTAATTATCGATATAAATTTGACGATGTAGTTTATCACTTTGTTCATGATACTAAACATCTGACGAAAATGTTTGAATAAATTTATCATAGTTCTTTATATATATATATATGAAAAAGGTATGAATTGGAGTTATATACAAAAGAAAAACTATTTTTAACTTATATGTTATATAAAACACATAATCCATGTCGCCACTTCCTGTCATGCTATAATCTGACGATCGTGCATTTTGGCAATAGCTCTTAGCTTTGCAGCTTAGTTTAAGTTGTGAAAGTCTCCGTTGTGAGGCTATTATGTCTAAAACGTATACCCCTCCCCGCTGGGTTTCCATCATCCATCTTGTGTAAAGGAAGATAATTTCCTATCGCCCGTTTCTGTAGTTCGATAGCACAGAAATAATTTGACGTTGCAACGCTACAACTGATAATTTATGCTTTGAGAAATATGTTATGGACTTTTATGATCAACAGTATTTGCACAATAAGATTCTTAAACGTTGTACAGCCAAAAAAAAAAAAAATACAGTATTTCGAATGGAGCGTTCAATAAACTCTGTGGAATAGAAACTCACACTGTAGAGTGATTAGGACTACAATGGGTTTGAAATCACATCCCAAACCAAGCCGTAACAACACCTTCATCTCCAAGATAAAAATATATTCTTACCAAACACAACCATCCAACTCAAAACAAATATCGCCTGGTTTTGAGCGAAATAACAAACAAGGTTGACGAAAGTTCCAGCCATTCCTTGAAATCAACCATTGTTTTCGTGATGTTCATAGAAACTGGAATCCTATTCAGCTATCTACCTTTTAATTATGTCGATGCAGCGCCAGTGTGTTTAAACTTGGTCTTGGAAGCCAACGTTCACGCAGGGAGCTGTTACAATGCAAACTGTGGTGTTAGGCTATAATGTGTGATCAAAGCCATCATAATAAGAAAAATTCACAATGGAAAATGTGGTTCCATGAAAAGGTAGCAGGAGGCTTGGAATATCATTCTTATAAAGTTTGATTAACCTTTAATAGTATTAGCGCAAAAAGTATTTCGATGTACTTACTGAAACAATGAAAAATTATTAAACTTTCAAAAAGCAGCTTTGATATCTAAAATACCATGATATCATAAATCTACAGTGGTCAACATTGCAGCTTCTTACGTCTATATTAATGAAAAACTTAATTTTTACAGTTTTAAAAACATTCTGGCAATATAGCGTTTATATATATATATATATATAAATAATGTTCAAAAAGTATATTTTCCGAATTATTGTTTATACATAACATGAAGAATAAGCATGTATACAGTTGATGTATATTTGTTCATTAGAATTTCACAATCTCTGTAAGGTCTGCATTACCATAGCAACACGCACGTTCTGTTGTTGGTTGTATTTTTCGTTAAGCGTGGTAAGATCCGACTTTTGTTAGACGTGACACAATAAAGGCCTCATGTTTTACTCCAGATCGAATTTTGTGCATTAAAGAAAGTTGAGCAGGGCCCATAAATCCTAAGCTGATGAATTATTCATATTAAGTTATGCATTTGGTGGCCCTTCAAAGAACCCGAATAAAGATTTATCAATATATATCTTATTTTAATTCCTCCTTAGTATGCAAGAATAAATCTAGAGCTCCATAAAATAAATTTCACACTCAAGAAAAGAATGAGATAAGTCGTCAATGCTATTCAATTTTGTAGTTAGTCATTCTTGTTTGAGATTTTTCAGTAAAAAATACTTTTGTCCTATCTATCATTAGGTATTGGGAAATAATTAAGATAGGGCTTTAAAACAATTTTGAGTCCAATTTAAAGACAAACTTGCGAAAAAATAATGAAGAAAATTATGCTTCAACACGAAGTTTACGGGCAAATTTCCGTCAAAGGAAAACGGTGTATGTTTCTTTTTGATTGAAACATTGCTTACGCATTTAAAGCATTAAACCCTGTTGGACAGATTACACTTTAAAGAATAAAAAAAAAAAGTTTTGAAACATCACTTTTCTTTTCTGATGTAAGAATAGCTACTGAAGCTAAGCGATACCCAAAGGGTACAAATATTTGAAGCTCAGTGTAACATACAAAGCTAGCAGAAAGACATGTCAAAACGAAAAGTAGGATCTCGAGCATTGATGGATTTCTTTCTAGAATTCCTCCAAATCCATAAAATAGGAAAAGCTGTATTAGCAGAGAGGAGGAACAAGTTGTATTATGGTGTGGCACAATGGTCCCCAGACTGTTATGACGATGGCGAACGGCCTTGAGGAAGGATTGCCATTCCATTAGGATTGCCAGGAATACCAGTGGCCATTTCTAAGCTTCAGCTCTCGGTATTTGTTGAAAGCCTTCATCGTAAATGCGTTTCTCAAATATCAAATACCTTCAGCTAGGCTTTTTTTTTTTTTAACTAGATCTCCTTTTCGCTCTTTTTGTATGTATGTCTTTCAGTGTGTATGTATATATATATACGTGTGTATGTTTCTTGGCTGCTGGCCAAAAAAAATATCGTGATTTAGTTTATAAGAATATAATCATCTCAATTTTGTAACGAGAGGTGTGTGTATGTGTTTATACGAAACATTCAGAGCCTATGCAATACTTCTATCTAGGATGTGAAAACTATACAGCAAGTCAGGGATCACGAAATGCGTCTTTTCGTCTAATTGACATTAAAAAATATGTTTAACGCTTCTTTATTAATAGTTAGGACAGTAAACAACTCATATTTCACTTTAAATATATCATGCAAAAATATGAAATTGTTAAAATATGGGATTGTTTCGTTTTCAGTAGAAAAAGCTAACTTACACAAATTTACTTGAAAAGACACTGGTAAACTTCAAATGGAAACAGCAATAATCGTTTAAATTATGATAAACGCAAATATTGACGCTAGGGCTTTCATCATTTCAATTAATTTAGTTTTTCTTCTTAAATGGGGAAACGTGGTTAATGTCTTCTAAAAACAAATCAAAAATATTTTTATGTAATTATAGGTTAGTAAGTTTCATCCGTCCTTATATTTCGTTTTACTTCACTTAATCAAGTAATAATGACGTACCATTCTCCATCCGGTAGTTAAAATGTCAAAACCTAATTGATACAAACACTAAAAGTAAATCACTTCACACAACAGAATAATAAATAATATGGGATATTTCAGTTTATGTTGATATGATTTGTCTACAGGAAAGCCAAACATTTGCATTCATTACACTTTAAACGATTATGGCGGTTTCCATTTGAAGTTTATCAGTGTCTTCTTAAGAAAATTTGTATAAGATAACTTTTTCAGAGTGGAAATGTAAGAAATATCTCATTAGAAACATATAATAACTTTTTATTAAATTCAGGACAATATGTTATTTCGCTAATGTTAAAATGACTTGAAAAAAAGGAATTCGGGTCCGAAACAAAACACATTTCATGACCGAAAAAATACATTTTTTGTAGAAAACCAAATATATTATTTCCAAGACGTATTGATTCTTTAAAGTTTTTGCCGTAAACACGAAGGTACATCCTTAGGTTTCTTTGCCATATATAAACGTTAATGTACATATTCGGCAATATGATGAAAAAAATTAAATTTGGATAATATTTTTCGAACGTTATGCTGGTTCTCTTCTTAAGCCTAGGTTTCTCAGAACGTAATAATTGTAGAAACTCTAAATTTTATCAAATCATTAAAGTAATTATACCAGTTTTTATGCTTTGATATTCAGAAAAGAACGTAAGAGGAATTATATATTGTTCAAATGGAATGTGTTCTCTTATTTTATATCTTTATTGCAACATTTTTACTTAAAGTACAGGATCATAGACCTAAATCATGATCGATTATATTTCCAGTTAACTAACTTAGGAGGAAGTAAACGAATACCAAGTATTAAGGTCGAACAGTAGTTAAGCCTTTATTAAGTACCGCCTATATTCGATAAAGACATAAATTAATACTGTAACTTGTGTACGTTTTTTCTTCTCTAGTTTAGTTAGGGTTAAACCTTAACGTACTTATCAATAAATAAACTTATGATGTTAGTCTACGATCTAACATTAGACCATTTTTGTGTGTAATTGAAATACTATGCTCGGGGAAAGCTAGTTATCACATAAACTATAGCGAACTGCAATTTAAACAATAACAAACGCGTCTAATTGCCCAAAATCTAACTTTTAAAATGTACTTTTCAACCAATCCTAATTTATAAAAATGCCTATCAGACAAACCTTTTATAATCAACGGATACTAAATTAAGAATTTAAGAAATATTATTCCAGTTTCGCTGTCTAGACATTTCATTTTATAATTTTAGAATATCAGGTTATACTTTTGTTGCTCAGCAACATAACAAAAAAGCCATTGTTTAAAATACTTACCAGGCAGAGTTTGATTTTATAAGAGTAATAGATTAGTCTATTTTCTTTCATATCACTGATTTTTATTTTGCATGATACGTATTTATAATAATAATAATAGAAATACTTACGTAGATACAAATTGCTTTTTCAGTGTATAATAAAGGCAGTTTAGATTGGTAGCAAGATTAGCAAAGACAGACAAATCATTTTTACAGTTTTATCTCAATAAAATAGTTTAGTGACGTAAATTCAATTGATATGTTAATTCATAGTGCAAAAATACTCTAAAAACACTTATAAGACTGATCAAATTGTTCGTATCAAATACAGTTTCTATAAGAGATAGATGGAAGTAATATGATACAACACATAAGGAAAATGGCCATTATACAGAGTCATATAATAGTAATGTATTAAACGGGGTCAATATGGTGTATTTTTTGTGATTAAGAATTTAATTATCTAGAAGTACATGTGATATTTTCAAAGAACGGCATTTTTATAAAAATGCATAACAACATAGAAATGAAGTATTGTCAGTGACACAGAAAAATATTTTTAAAGACTCCAAGGTATCGTATGATATATATTGTTTAATTTGAGTTCTGCCCACCACGGGTATCAAAACCCGGATTCTAGTGCTGTAAGTCCGCAGACATACCGCTGTGTTACTGGGGGCTAAGGGGGTATCTGTGGAGGAAGAGTACAGTGTTTGTTTGTTACTGACAAAGCGGTATTACTTGTGGCACTTGATACTGAGAAGTGAAGTAATATACATTTGTAGTTCCAGAGAAATATGACGATTATTTAAGCTCTACAGTGACGTTCATATAAAATATTTAACTATGACTGTATGCAATACAATCAAAATATAGAAAGAAATGTTTATTTAGTGTACTTAAGATTACTAAATTAAGATATATGCTTCCGCCATAACCATTACAAGATGATTCTTAGCATTAGTAGAAAACAGTACGAGACTATATAATATAATGTAACGTTTCAAGCATTGTTTTAAGTAATGCTCACCTTAGCCTACGAAGGATTATTGCATGATTTATTATACAAAATTAGACCTAGGTTGAAATTATCCCAAGCTTATATTTTATGGTGCGTGGAAAATATTTTTTTTGTTGGAAAGGTAATTCAGAATTTAGTTTGTCTGATATTATTTTACTCTGCTACAGATTATATTTAGTTCCGATTTTGGACCAGAAATAATATATTTTTTTAAATCTAACTTTATAGTTATTAAAGCTGTGAATACTAAACCTCGTATCTTTATTTATTTGTTGTTAACATACAGGAATTTAAAAGTGTTGTGTGAAATTTAATATGATAGTCTTTCATAGACGTACAATTGACCTGAATGTTCAAGCACCTTGACTTTTGTAGTTGTCTTTTCTTAACTACTTATTACTTTTATGCTATTATATTTATAACATCTATAGATGTTTTAAAGGTAATGTTATTCAACATGTCTTCATGTTTTCCTAGAGAATATTTTGGAACACTGAAGAGGCACTCAATTGCGTCTGGAATTTTCCAAACAATATCGACTCTGACATTGGTGATAGTGTTAACACCGTTGAAGTTGTACATGTACCTTCTGCTGGAAAATGGACTCTGATGTCTATTATGATCTAGATGAGATCTTAGATATTCCACCCCTCCCCCATATTGGAAAGAAAGCCCTTGTCAACCTGCACAAATTACTTTGCAAATGAAAGAACACGGATTTTGTGAATTAAGTAAGTTCTTACTATTGTCAACAGTAAAACGATTGTACATTTTCTTATTTTTTAATCTTAGTAATATAATTTGGATCTATAATACAATATTAATTCTTAAATGCTTCTAAGTTCTGTATTTTTCTTTTCTGTCGCCAGTTTCCAGGTATCTGTTTAACAAGGAACCAGTGTTCCAGAGCCTTCTACTTCTACTGCTGCAGAGCCTCCAAAAAAAAAAAAAAACTGCTAAACAGCATCTGTTCGTGCAGCAAAATCCAATCACTATTTTTTCGTACAAATAGAAGCTTTACAAAGACACTCCTCATGATGTTGTTAACAAACTTTTATTGGATAACATTCGTCCCGTTATTGATCCAAAATTATTGACTGATGATGTTAAACCAGTACAAGTATTTCAGATTTTTTGGAATGAACAGCTTTATCAGCACATTTGGGAGGAGTCTGTTCATTATGCTCAACAACATTCTATATGATTTTGGAAGATCTGTATAAAGTTCGTGAGATTATGTTGTTACTTGGCCATGTGAAACTGCCAGACAGAAAATTATATCTGGCAAGTGAGCCTGATTTGAACATTTCTACAGTTGTTACTGCTATGTCCAAAGATAGGTTTTTGGAAACAGTGAAATATTTACATGTTATTGATAATGTCTTCACTACTCACAAAGATCGAATGTAACAAGGTACGACCTTTGTTAGAGTATCTTAATAATAGGTTCCAGTCCTTCTATCATTCATCCCAAACAGTTGGACCTTCCATGAGACTATGGAACCTTATGTTGGCCACCATTCTTTGAAGCAATTTATTTGGGGAAGGAAATAAAGTTTGGAATTAAGTTCTGATGTCTCTGTTCTCCAGGAGGCTATTCATAAAGTTCAAGATGTATGCAGGCAAAGAGCAGCAAGAAAGAGCTGTTACTCTTGAAAGCTCAGCTATCCCCCCAAAAAAAACGTTATTAGCCTTGTACCACCATATAGCCAGGGATTGGTTGACTATTTCTTCACATCACTGCTACTTCTCCAAAAAATTAAAGTATCAAAATTACTGGAAATATGTAGTCTAATTGTTTGAAGAGTGCTCCACTGAATGAAGTAAAAACGGAATAAAGGGGTTATTTTGATGTTCTGCAAGACAAAGTTGCTGGAATAACATGACATGAGGTGACATGACAACAGCCAGATCACTATTGCAACCAACCATACTAATAACTTAGTATTTGCCAAAACAACTTGCAAACATTAAATTTCAGCATTAAAATCGTATAATGTACGGTGAAAATCCTGTTTTGTGCGTTTTTTGTCTGAATGGTACTGTTGTAAATGCCTAGATGCTGTATAGTCGTGTAGACAGCATATCTTTGCTAGAGTTTGCAAAGTGAATTGTTCTTTCACCTTTGGATTCTCCTTAGAGACATCACGCAAGTGTACAAAAAAAAAGGAAACCCTTTTGTTACAACACTACTTAACAAATGAAATTGAAATACAGCATATTTTGGCAGCAGTAAGCAAAGAATAGAATCAGTGTAAACTGTTAGGTTGAATTTAAAACAAAAGAAAGCTGAAGTTAAATAGAAGCTAGAAACTGGAAACCAAACACGTTGACCAACTGGTTTTACAGTCAAACTAACAAAAACAAGACAAAATTCTCAAGTGAGCCCGCCAGTGGTTAGCGGTGAATCTGAAGTCTTATATCACTAAAAATCTGATTTCAATACACAACACAGATAGCCCGTTGTATTACTTTGTGCTTATCAACAAACAAATAAACAAACTTTTCTAAGTGGAACTCAAGACAAGACTGGTCGAAAATTTACTCATATTGCAACAAAATTATAGATGTAGTGCTAATCAAATGAGAATCATTGGGCGTTAACCTGAAAGTACTATCTGTATTTTTCCCTGTGGCAGTTGTGCACAACGTGTGAATACTACTCAATAGTCCCTACCTCCACAAATATCTCAGGATGGTTTAAGATAGTACACACCTGAGCACATGCAGTGAAATCTAAAATCTTAAAAAATCTTTTCACACATTTGCAACAGATGTATATGTTTCTATAACTGAAAATTTATGCCTTTTAAACATATTAATTATATAATAGTAGAGCAGGTAGGATTTCGTCGAAATGTTGTTTACCACTGGAATAACAATATTTGTCTGTCCTGCAGATACAGGTTTTTAAAGCGCTATTATTTACTTTAGAAATACAATTTTAGACCGTTCTGTTGGGTGATTTATTCGTTCAGAAGGAGGGTATACTTTTGAAAAACATTGCTGGTTCTTCCTGAAAGGAAAGCCTTTCTATAATGATGTTCAGATCTAGAGAAGTGGAAATGGTTTATTCTCCAAAAAGTTTTTCCATGGTGTTTAATTACTGTAGAAATATGACATTAGCTCATGTTGACAAAAATGTTTCAAACAGTCATAGTTTACCTATGAATGTTAATATTCATTCATAGTGTTTGTGTTAACGATGTTTAGGCAGTTTGGTTCACGCTATACAGAATGAGTATGTAGATGCTTAATATAAATGTTGCATGATTACGTTACAAACTGAAACTAAGGATAAAGAAGTGGCAAACTTTACATTATTAATAATAATAATAAACAGGTTTATTAGAGGTTTAGCCCATAATTACCTGAGTGGAAGTGGCTTTGATCTGACGAACGCCACTCACAAAGAAAGGTGAAGTAGTACTACAACACCAAGTTATATGTCTTGTTCAATCATCATGCTCTACACATGTTCAAGTATGGTAGTCATACCATTCAAATACATTCTTAACAGAGTTCTTCAGATAGCATTGTCGAAAATGTGATCTGTTTTCTTTGCTAAAGTAACACTTTGTAACACTATTCTTCTTCAATGAAGACTTTGGAAGTCCTACAAAGAAGAGTTCGTTTTTCCCACAATGCTACTGATTGTCAGAACCTGTTTTCACAACGGTTTTGATAACAATAAATTAAAGGATTCATCTTCGTAGACACAAATAAAAATGGAAAAAAAAAACTTTAAAGTAAACACTTTCCCAGATCTTATAAACATCAATATTCGAACTGAGTCTGGAATATTCGCTTCTGTTATATAGAAGAAAAATATGAAATCTGTCTCGTGAGATTCCTTTTCCAATAATCTACAAACCACCCTTTATAAATAGAATAACATTCGAAAGTCAATTATACACTAGAAACTCGTGTGTCTTCTTTGAAACCACCCTTTATTAGTAGAATAACCTTCAAAAGTAAATTTTAAGTCAATTGTACACTAGAAACTAGTATGTATTCTCTGACCTTCAGCATTTGTTTTCCCAGAATGCTGCTGACAAAGATGTTCAATTTTCGACTTCTGTCCTTTGCATGAGAAGCCTTATAATGAATTAATAGCCTGATACTGACATGAATTATTTTAGTTACATTAATATATATTATTTTTGTTTACTTATGTGTTAAACCCATGAAATTATGGGCTCAATGACCTAGAAGATACGTTCTACAGACCATCCCATTCAATCCTTTGTGAAAAACAGTGACTATACATATATATAGGAGTGACAATGTTTGTAATTATTATAAAAGACGTATTATATAACTTATATGTATATGTGTGAGTGAATATTAGCCCCATATGTCTATGTTCGAATATCATCTTTCTTCATATTAACAATGCATTTACAAACCTTCTATATTAAAATGAAATATATATAGAATATACATGCTAGATGTGTCTTTGAAAAAAATATAGTCGAGCGATACTGTTGACGAACAATGCCAAGCTTAATTATAAACTCGTAAGATTACTGATTGTCATTACTGGTCATCTTATATGAAGCATTATTTGTTTATCGTTATTTGGTCAAAAGGTCTTGTTAAGCGTATAGAATAGAAATACTTAAGATATATTCAAATAGTAAAGAATGCAGACATTTATATTAAATTCATTATTTTAATGTTCTTTCTTACTTGTTGTTCGTCGGTGTAAACAATCGCCTAAAAAGGTTTGGGGTAGTATAGACACTACTACCCTTAATATTTTCAGTTCAATGAAGAGGCTTAAATGTTACGTGACCAGGAAGCTAATATAAAGTAACACAATCTACAATTCCTGTTGGCAAACAAACAAGAAAGTTCGCACGATTTTCGATAAGCCAGCTAACATACGTGCTGGATAAGGCTACGGAGAGGCAAAGAAAAAGGGTACTAACTGTTTTTGTCTGTCAACATTAAAAACCGCAACGGCGATACGTTAGAATAGTCGCTGTTGTGCTCTCCGGATAGATTAGTGTCTTGTTTCAGAAGAATTGCACGCGCGTTGTCCCTCCATCCCGCAGCACAGACTTTCCTGAAGGTCAGTGAAAATTCAATTATAAAGATTTATTTGTTCCAAATAATTGATTGGTCCACTATTGGTTTGTTTTAGTTTTTTGTTTTCTCTTCTTGTCTTTTCTTTATAAAGCAAATAAAAAGAAACAGACATCTGGCAAACGCTAATATACAAAGACAAATGCAATACACGTTGACACAATAACCTTCGTCATCATATATTGGTGTAAGTGTAGTAGCTGTTATGTATAATATGTTTAATGATATGAAATACACAGAAAAATTGGGATGAACAGCAAAATAAAAATAATTGCCCAATAAACGAGACGAGAAACTGCATTATGAATATCATGAATCAAAGTACTTTTGAAACTTTCTCTAATATGTATCTCATATTTGTAAACTGCTTTACAGGAATACCTTCCTAACCATTGACTGTATCAACATCTTTATTCCAGTTATAACTTGCTGAACATTACATAATTCTGTTAGATTTGGCAAAATGTTCTCTGCTCTCTCCATCCTCTACGGCATCAAGTAATATTTGTCATCACATGGCAATCTTTTAACACTCCACCAAAGGAAATCAATAAATGTTACATCTGGTGAATATACTATTTCTAGGATAGGAAAGAAATATACAAGCCAAAAATGTTACATCTGGTGAATATGCTATTTCTAGGTTAAGAAATAAATATACAAGTCAATAAATGTTACATCTGGTGAATATACTATTTATAGCATAAGAAATAAATATACAAGCCAAAAATGTTACATCTGGTGAATATGCTATTTCTAGGTTAAGAAATAAATATACAAGTCAATAAATGGTACATCTGGTGAATATACTATTTATAGCATAAGAAATAAATATACAAGCCATTAAATGTCTAGGATAAAAAAATAGGAGTACGCTATTAGAAGGATGTATTATATTTATGAGAGACTTAATTAAGTAGAACAAATAAGGGTGAAAGTTGAAAGCGAATCTGTGTTGTAACAAAATGGTACATCACACTTATACGTTTTAATACAAATTTGAATATTACGACTTTGAGTGAATGTATATAAACATACACATTATCCATTAGATAATTTATTAAATGGCACAAACAAGTAACAAAATATCTATCTTAAAAGAAGCGGTATTAACTCCACAAACCAATGGACACTTAGATATGTATACGTATAATGGTTGAATACGTTATATTCAGATGTCGTTAAAGTCCATGTCGTCACTTCCAGCCGTGCATCTTTACAATAGCCTTGCAGCGTAGTTTACATTGCAAAAAGCTCCACTGTAAGGCTGTTATGTCAAAAGCACATCACTACTCTCTTCTTGCTTTCCATAATCCATCTAGTATACAAGAACAATGATTTTCCACCGCCTACCTCACCAGCTCATTCGCACAGCAACCAATAGGAGTTGTCTGTGGTGACTTGACCGTTGTGTCTTTATGTGGAATAACAATAATACCCGTTTCCTTTTCCAACTGCTAGGGGTATGCGACGGTTGAACATTTATGTTGTGGAAGCAGCTTGTGTACACATTACACGTGTTACTTTTCCAGAAGGAGTTCTTCCTTGACTTCGTTACGTACTGTTGTCTAGGAAACGTGAATAGCCTTTCCCATTGATCTTTGTGTTCATGGATTCTCACCTGTCACAAGATGATGCGCTTTGCTTACCACAGTTGGAGCACTGCTTGTTCCAAGTCCATTCTGGATGGCCCTGGTCCTCCATGTTGATCCAAATTCCTTTGTTTTTCAATACCATTAAGTACAAAGGCTACCCCTGTCTTGGATGTTCTAAATCCCGATCTGAACCTATCTTTATAACCTGAGTGTATGAGTATTTTGCATCGGAAAAGGCTGTCAAAGCGACCACTTTTCCGTATCATCACACTACCTACAAATGCCAAACAATGTGAAAATGTATTTATGATACTTCACATTCCACTGCAACTTTATATCGACCGTGGTTCTCACCTATCTTGCTGAGTTGCATATTCAAAATCGTTTCAATATAATGTACGTAATATTCTGACTGTATGTCAGAGGATAGATTAAATTAATTTATAATGCCCTTGTATTGACCTCGAAAACAGTCAGTTTGTAAGATACTTAGACATTAAATTTACAAATGACAAATAATAATTCATATATGTGGAAATGTGTGTCAGCGGCTGCGTACTACATTTTAGTTTAAATACGGACGTCGTGCGGGTGGACCAAGAATAACAACCAATATTTACATTTCTCACATTTGACCAGCGTTTTGAACACAGCTATTGATTACACAGGCCTGCGAATTTAAACTTCATAAAAGTTGTTTTAGTTTTAATAACAGGTTTTCCATAATTCAATTACGCATATTTCGAAATAATATTCCTTTTTTTTTCTATCACGTAAGGATTTTTTGCAAATCGGGAAGCAAAGAACAAAAACAAATTCTTACTTAAATCAAATTATTATTTCCTTTACCACAATGAAATTTTTTATTATTATGTTTATTAACAAAGAATACAAACAAACTGAAAAAAAGGAAGAACATTGATGTTCAACGAATATGCATCCTCATTCATCCTGATTATATTTGAGAAATCAACGTCTTTTGCTGTCAAAACTACGTTTTGTGGTCTTTCTTTTAGGTATTACGTTATGACGTATTGTGAGAAATCTGTACATGATGGAGCAAAATGGATATCATTTTCGGATTCAGCGTATAGGAATTATTATAGAACATGTAAACATTTCAAGACAATAAAACCATCGCAGGCCTGTGTTATTTGCGACCATTACATGTGCATTTATGTCTGTCTATAACTGTTGTTGTGGTGGTGATGCGATTGGGGGAATATTCGGTTTAAAATGTTTCATTTGTTATTGTCTACACCTTTGCAATTGGAAACATAAGAAACATGACCTTGAAGTTCACTTCGATTGCCTTCAACGATATCGTCACAATAGGCCCACAACACTTCGTGTCATGCTTCCTCTACATTTCTCAATTATTTGCCTTAACCACCTGCTTTACACATACATACATACATCTGGCGCCAATAATCGATGAATACTTATTTACTTTGTTGGGAAAATGCAATTATTTTGATGATAATTGAAACACTTTTAATTCTGGATGACTTATTCAAATAAGTTATATTATTAATTCGCTAACACTGCATTTAGCAGATGATGTACACATTTTTGTTGTATTTTTGTTTTTCAAATTTTTCCGTCTTGTACTCTTCTATTTTTGTAACTATTATATTATTATGTTTTTCTTGTAACCTAAACACCTATTCTCCCATTGTTATTGGTTTTCCTTCTTTATAACCATAAAAACCCATGCTTTTTTATTTAGAAAAACTTGCTAATTCAAACTTAAACTTAGAAGAAAGTGTTACCCATTGCACGAAGCTGAACTGAAAACAAAATAATCAGAAAACACTACAATAATATAAGTAATAGACACATACTTTTAATTGCTGTGTTGATTTTTTCTGCATTATTGTTAGAATAGTAAAACATTATTTTCATTCTTTTTACAGAAAAAATATTACAAGGAGGATCGAGAATAATACACAATTTGAATTTACACTTTTATGTTCTAAGATTGAGCTAATTTTTGTTGTTAATTTTTGAAAATCTAATTCTTAAATCTTAGCATTTGAAGCTTATTTACCATTGATTAATCTTGTTGTGATTTTTAATGCGTTTCTTTTCGAGTTTGGTATGGATTATTTTGTGCTATATTGTACTAATGCTTCTAATTAACTGATAGATCAAGTAAAATCTTAAAAACGACAACATGCTCACAAATTACAAAGTCCAAAACCTGAATGGAAAAAAAGATATATTTGTATATACGTTAGTGAATTTAAACTGCTTATATCTATGCATTAAACGATTAGTTCCAATACTTATCTTGAACTAAACCCTATTAAATTCACCGTCGAATAAGATATACAGCAAAGTCCTGTAGACTAAAGTGTGGAAAGAGATGTATGAACATGACAGCATTATTTATGATGTAGAAAATAACGTCATTTCCAAGTGAAAGAAGAAATGAATTGGATCAACAATGTTTCTTTTTTATCTCTTTACATTTTACAGTATTTAAAAAATTTATTTATGTGTAGCCACATTTCGTTGTCACGATTTTTAAATAAAGTTGCTTAGATTTGAAAATCTTAGCCGAGTAAAAAATTTGTCACCTTAACTTTATTAGAATGAATATGTGTGTGTGACATGCTTATATGATTAGTTGTTGCAAGGGGATTGGAAAATGGAAAAAAACATCCAGCACCTTCCTGTTAACAAGGAGGCAACATTATTGTCTAAATTTAACGTCATGGATGTGGTCCACTGCTCAAAGCCAAACTAGATGCAGCACTTTAATCTGCTCCACAGAACAAATTTAATTTTCTTGACAGCCACGTTTCTATCCCTTTTATAATCTCAATCTTCCTCGACGCTGCTAAGTCTAAGCCTATACACTTACTTTCAAGCGTATAGCTTGAGGTGAAGCACATAATGTTGCTACATCGCATGATGCGTTTAGCTTGCACGAGCTGTAACAAAATAAAACATTTTTTTTTAATATGCATTATGAATGTTGCACAAACGCCGAGAAGACGATATCTAACAATCTTATCTAAATAACCTCAGTTTGGCTTACCTTGTTAATAATCAGTGGAACGTAATTTCTATAAAAATGTGGCCTAAAAAATATTTGTATACATATTTTGAATACTATAACGCTTACAAGCCTGAGAAAAATATCAGAACTGTCATGTCAGTAAGCATGTGCATATACTGTTGTCAATACTCTGCTATACATTTTTTAGGGCACCTTCGGAGCAGTTTTATTTGTTGTTAAGAGCAAAGCTACACAATAGATTATCTGTGCTCTGCCCACCGTGGATATCAAAATCCGAATTTTAGCATTAAAAGCTCACATACTTACCACTGAGCCACTAGAGCGATATTAGAAACAAATACTTCACAAATATCTTCATTAAAATTGTCAATTATATTTGTCCGAGATGAATTCAGATTTGATTCATATTATTTCATGTTTTCATTTGTTAACTGAGTATACTTAATTACAAGCACACCATGCTCGATGATGTGACACTTCATCAAAACCCTCTAACGACCAACAGGTGATGAAAGGTAAAAAAATCAACTTATATAATTCAAATCGAGTTAGTAATATAAATTGTGTAAAGAACATAAACTCGTGTAGCAAAATTATAATAAATTTCTTGTGATTTTTTATTGCTAACATATCTGGCTTTTGAAGAAATTATATTCGCTTTTGGTATTTGCAAGAGGAATGACCATAAGATTCATCTAATAAACATACATAAATATGTATATACGGATGCAATTACTAGATAGGGCAGACCAGAGTCTTCTATACAAGATAGATTTGCAAACTTACTTTGACTGTCATCGTTACTCCTTTCTTACGTACTACTTATACGTTCTTATACATATTACGTTTATGCACTGATAATATACTGTACATTAAATAAATGTTTTCTATAAATGTCCTTTTTTTTCTTCAAAACTTCCTTTACGAAATTTTATTATTTATTTTGTTTTCGTTTTTGGTTTGATTGCCAGAAATTATTTATAAATGTTTCGCATCTTTCAAGCTTGTTTTAACACTACAGTATCACACAATATGGTACTGAGTGTAAGGAAAACTCTTCACACATACACACAAATATATATGTAAAATATTCCAAATAATCTAAATTACTTACTTATACAAAAATGTATTCAACAATAATGTTTTTACTCTATAGTTACACATACAAAAATAATCATTTTACTCTACATTTTCATTTATGTTTGAAACAGATAAAGGAATATGATGTTTTAAGTTATAACAATCTTACAGTTGTGACAAAATAAGATACAACAGTCTACTAATAATAAATAAAGTAAGGTGATGTCATAAATTATAACAACTGTTGCAAACTAACATACAACAATCCACTAATAAGTAATACAGTAAAGTGATCTTATAAATTATAACAATAGTGGCAAACTAGTATACAACAGTCTACTAATAAAAATAAAGTAAGGTGGTGTCATAAATTATAACAATCGTTGTAAACTAATATACAACAATCCACTAATAAGTAATACAGTAAAGTGATGTTATAGATTATAACAATAGTGGCAAACTAGTATACAACAGTCTACTAATAAGAAAAAAGTAATATACCAAAATATATCTTAAAATATAAATAATTGGAGGCTTATAATCCAAGTAAAGAGAAATATAACGTACGTATTCAAATTTCTCAGTTACATGTGAGCATGTTCATAATACATGCATGGTTCATAGCAGACTTTCAGATTCATGTTCCAAAACGCATTTAAGTATGAAACAGTCAAATATCTCTTAGTAATAACTTATTTTCCCATCTAATACATGAAAACTGACCAAAAAAACCCTAATAGTACAGTATTTTATAGTTTTGGTAATATTTAGTGTGTTTAGAAAACATAAAATTAGTTTTCCTATTAGAGGCTTCTGCTACCAAGCCTATTTTACATTTTTGCTATTAGTCTCTTTGGCTCTGCTGCTAACAGTTTACAGAGTACATGATTAGGCGCAAAGTTAAAAGAAAAAAAAGTCAAAATATTTTTTGTTTGTGTGTCGTGGCAAGTTGGTAGATCAATATAAACAGTATCTTACCCAACATTGTCTATTAAAAGCGATTTTGCTTCTGACTTTTTACCACAAAATGTCTCTATGCTCTAAAGATCTTTTCAGTTTTGAAAAGCAAAGTAAACACTGCTTCAATACAGTAAATTTAATTAAGCCCTTGTCAGTATACGCTCACAAACTGACCAGTTTTTGTACACTATTAGTGTCTTTATTTCGGGACACATTTATAGTTTTTGCTATACAAACATCACAACATTTATCTCGATTCTTGATTGGAGATAAGATATAGCTACAATGCAGTAAAGGAAGGGATAGCAGGGATATTTACATTAGTTAATAAAATTTAATCTTCTACCTCATGTTTAGGTAAGTTATAAAAAGTTTCTGAAACTGTTGTTAATTGTCTTGCAGAAAGTAAATCAAACCATTTAGTACAAAGGCTAATAAACCATGCAGCTATTTCCAAACTAACATCAAAGTTGCCCTAATTAATGAAATAGTATAAATCGTAGACTTACAGCTTGATTGAATAAATGAAGTACTTATGAGACGCTCCCCAGTAGCACAGTGGTGTGTCTGCGGACTTATAATGCTAATAACGGGGTTTCGATACTAATGGTGGGCATAGCACAGATAGCCCTTTGTGCTTAATAACAAAAAACAACCTATGAGATTTTCACCTTCTCAATCTCTTTTTAATTAAGTTCGATACCAGTTTGAACTCAAGATTTTGCGATTAATTTGAACTTCCTATAGATTTCTTCTCTCTTTGTCAGAAGAAAACTTATATAATCTTTTTTCTTTTTTATAACAATTGCTTCAACACACTGCAGAGTGGCAGTGTATCTTTTCAGCTTTTTGTTAAACGTTAGCAGAAAACTACTGGTAGTGGTAGTAGTACTGAATATAAACAAGAACGCAAGAGTGAAGTGAATAAGATGATCGGTAAAATCAACCAATCATAATGCTGCATTTTTTCAGCGCTAGTTGCCAAACTGTCTTGTATTGATGTCTCTAGGACAAACCATAGAAAATACTACTGTATGGCTTTGGAAATCCAGTGGTCATATCGAAAGGATAAATGTTGACATTTTGAATACAAACATTGACAGACGATTTGACAAATGAACTCATGAGCCATCAATGTTTTAAAATTAATTGTTATAATCGGAAAAAAGAATCTACTGCAATAAAATACTTTTCCATCTGGTAGTAGTCATCTTATGTTCAAATTAAGTTTAAAGTCATTAATTTGTTTTAGTACTTACAAGTCTAGGCCTTAAAAGTCATTAATTTGTTTTAGTACTTACAAGTCTAGGCCTAGGCATATAGTGAAAAACGTAAAGATAAAATGAACTACAAATTCGTGAAAATATTATACTTACTAATTTTTATTTTAAAAGGTGTATGTTGTAATTTATACCAATATTTTTAAAACTAGTTTTATCCTAACTTCAGATGTGTGTGAATAAAAGTTTACTTATGGTGTTAGGTCTTAGCCCTTCATGCTAATGTAGCGATGTCAGCTTCAGAGAAACAAAAGAGTATATATATTATATTGCTTAAATGTTATTTTGTCAGTCTCGTCAGCAAGGCCAATAATTTATTTATACTCATATGATACTGTGAAAGGTTGAGTGTAATGTGATACAGATTTCTAAGCTTTTACCTGTATGTATCTAAAACCGCAGGGGATTATTGAGAATCTGTTACATTTATGTAATGATTCATACATATATAAGTTAGTGACATTAAATAACTGATGAGATATATGTTTAAAATGGTAAGTTACTGAGATTAAATAACTGATGAGATATATGTTTAAAATGGTAAGTTACTGAGATTAAATAACTGATGAGATATATGTTTAAAATGGTAAGTTACTGAGATTAAATAACTGATGAGATATATGTTTAAAATGGTAAGTTACTGAGATTAAATAACTGATGAGATATATGTTTAAAATGGTAAGTTACTGAGATTAAATAACTGATGAGATATATGTTTAAAATGGTAAGTTACTGAGATTAAATAACTGATGAGATATATGTTTAAAATGGTAAGTTACTGAGATTAAATAACGGATGAGATATATGTTTAAAATGGTTTGTTTTTGCACATACAAAAATATCGAAGATAAATTAATCAGCACTACTGAAACGTAACAACTTTTGATATTTTTGTGTGCCCCCCCCCCCCCATTGGCTCCGCGGTAAGTCTGAGTACTCAAACCGCTGAAAACCGGATTTAGATACTCGTGGTGGTCACAGCACAGATAGCCCATTGTGTAGCTTTTTGTGCTTAACAACAAGCAAACAAATATATTTGTATCTATGTTTGATCATAAATTATAGAAATGATAGATTATAACTCTTTGTATTCCAAAATCTTTACTTACTACATAATTTGTTATGATACTATAATAACAGGAAAGAAAACATCTTAATATATTTAAACTATGAACCACGAAACTGTAACTCAAGTTTGCATAGACATTCATATCCTTTCATAGATTACGTTACTTAGACAAATATTTAACAAGTTACGAGTGCATCATATTAGCATGTTACACAATTACAAAATCGTAGAACTATTACTACGCCTTGACCTGACAAAGTCAAACATTTTCACAGGCCAGCGATTCTAAAAAAATCTATTTTAGATGTTATATTTTTAGTAAGTCTGAAAGCAATGTTTTTATTCAGTTTGTGCTATGTAAGCATATCACATGTTACATACCTTCTTATATTAATGTAAAAAAATTCAAAACTTTTCGTTTATTCTGCTTCTTTGGATTTTTCGCAAAATCACGTGATTCAGAAAAAAACAACAACATTGAATTAGTTTTGTTTCAGCTGCTTTTGTTCTTTTGTTGTGGTTATTGTTTTAATGAGGTCAACGACAGCAATGTCCTTCTCTGGCCAAATAGATGATATCTAGAAGTTAAAGCTTTAACTTTGTTATATGAGAACGACTATCACGTTTTTAGCGCTTGTCCTTATGGGAAAATCCGACATTTTTTGCTAAGTAAGGGCGTTAGATTCATATAGATTTACTCGGTTTCTTACGTGAGCCGGTTGACAGAAAAATATTTCGATAGATAAACAATGCTAAACTGATTCACGATCTTGTAGACGGCAACAGTCTTGGTCTTACGTAAGTACACACGCTGTTTTTTAGACAGAAATAGAACTGTTCTTCACGTTACATAATGTGTCAAGTCTTAGCTAAATTCAGATTTACTCTGTAATTATCCTGATTGATCCTCATGTTATAAAGCAGACTTACCTAATACCCTTTGCAGAAATCAGTTAATCTGTAAATACCACCTATTTTACACATAATCGATTCGTGTTTTGAAACTTACAGTTCACGTAGTTTTCTAACCTAAAGCTTTTAAGCTTTAGCAGTACTAGTAGTTTATCCTTTCAACATATCGGAAACATTTCACGCTACATTGAGACGTTAGTCCAGTTTAGCTTTCTCTATATATGCCTATGAGCTAGATTTATACATTGAATTTAATTTTAACAGAAAGTTAAAACCTATTGGCTAATTTTTTTAAAAGTGATGTTTTCAAAATTAATTTTCATATTATTTTATTAAATTTATTGTTTATTAAATTTAATTAATAGCTTCCATATAATTTACTTACGTTCAGAAGTTAATTGTAATTATGTAATGATCCCTACCAAAATCAGAGCTATTGCAAACATGGATTACAGATATCACTGCTCATTACGGTGGATTCTTAAATTAGACATGAATTACGTTTTACGTTTTTCTACAATAATCAAACTAACAAAAGTTATTATTGTGAGACAAACATACAAAAATCTCAAAGTACATTGCACAAACATTAAACCGTAAGAATCATTTTTCCAAATATGTTGGCTCAGTTTAAAGAACCCGTGCGAGAGAAATAATGCATTTGCATTATGCAAATTGGGATTTCAGAGCAAATTTTTTATTTGAATGCAACTTTTCAGATTATAAAGTATATATCCAACACTGAGAAAACATTACCAGGGTAAAATCTCTCCAAAACAGGTTAGCGTCTTAAACTCTTCTCAAACATCAGCGGGGTCCAGAGATAGAAAGAATCTCAGTGGGTGTTCCAGGAAGCAAAGCTCCCCGTGGAGCTGAATTTTTCTGTGTTTTGGAAGGTAAAGCTACACTCGCCTCGCGAGACATTGTGTAATTTTTCAAATAAAAATGGATAGAAAAGCTTTTGAACATCAAAATGTATAAAACCTTCATTATAATAAAAGTTATAATGTCTTAACTAATGGATTTCTTCTCTTTTTCCTGACTTGATGTTTTCTTTGATTGGCAAACTGCTCCATCCCTATAATTGTTTCCTTTCTTTGCATCTTCTGGAGTGAACATATTGGAATTGTCACACGCTTAGCACCTAGTTATGTTTGTAATGTTGTTTATGTATTTATAATTTACCTTTATCGTTTATTTTTACATGAATCAATTACGTAATTATTAATTCGGTTTATTTGCGCCAACATTTCCTACCCCACCATTTCCAAGATCTCTTGGTTTCCATGCCACTGCTTTTGCGTTGTCATTAATAAAATAAAACAATGCATGATGGTGCTTTAGGCTAAAAGCATTAGAGGTTTTGCTGTTTTCATTATGCGCGTGTATTTTAATTGTGCATGTCTTAAATGTGGTTTTTAATTAAATAAAACACTTAAGTTACTTCTGAGAATTAATTTTGAAATCAGTTGATGCAGCAAGATTTACAGTACTTGATCGCGCCAAGATTAAATAAGGACACATTAGCCCCGATTGCGGTATCTAAGACTGATGTCTGACTGTTCACTCTAAGTGTACTCTACTAACTGTGTAGGCGTGCTTTACTAAGATATTCTATTTACAACGACGACATGGTAACATTCTAAAACTTTTGCCACAGGCAATTATACACCAACATATGTAAGCTTGCTAAAAACTAGTAATTATTAAAAGAAAAAAGTAGCCATTTATTACTTGAATTAACACCGCTTGTGCTGTATTAAAGTAAAAATGCCTAAGATCAGCTTCATAAATGATCACGTTTCTATAAATATTATAATTGCAAAAACAAAATATCAAGTAAGTTTTTTTGGTAATAGTGTCTGTTGAAGAGTAAAAATAGCACACTACTTGTTACATTTCTCTAAACCCTCGGTGGCTTAGCGATAAGTCTGACGGCTTATAACGATACTTATAGAATTTCGATACCCGCGGTGGGCACAGCACAATCAGCTTATTGTGTAGTTTTGCGCTGATAGCGAACAAACAACAAACAAACCGTTCACTAAAAATAAATATTAGAAATAAAACTGTTCACAATCAGAAAATATATACACAGAGAAATAAACTAATAAAGAATACTATTAAAAGCAATGTTAACCTTAGACATTTCGGGACACAAACACTCTAAAATTAAAAATAAATAAAGCAATAATTCATTTACTTCAACAATGTCTAGTAATCAAAGTAGGACATTCCTTAGTTACTGAAAATAACTAAGTTATATGTGTTTGTATTCGTAATGCTTGCTGTTGGTGTAATATTCATTATAACGTTCGTTTTCTGATAGGAGTCTCTTTAAAACTGATTATAACACAATAGAGAGAACTTACCAAACACATCTCTGCAGTGAGTTCAGTTAAAATTTATATTTTATATAAAATCCTTAACTTTTTGATGCTTGTTGTCCCCTAGTAGGTTAGCGGTAAGTTTACGGACATACAATGCTAAAATTCATGGCTCGATTCCCCGCAGTGAACACAGCAGATAGCCCATTGTGTTCTAAAACAAACGTACAAACTTATTCTTGTTATGTTAGTCCCTAATTAAATCCTAAAAGGCTAATTTTTAATTGCCACTTGTAATCTATGAAAGCATTTTATAACCAAGGACATATACAACATTTTATAGCTCAAAGTTTCTTAATATTGAAAACATGAAATAAGATATCAATCAGTGATATAATAACTAATTGTTAAAAGTATAAATTAGTTTGTTATTAAATTCCATAGAGGAATCTAATATAATTAGGATATTGTGAGTAATATGATACAGTGATATATTGTATTATATATATATATAAAGCAGTTAACTATCTATATTTTTTAAAGAAAGTATTAGGAATAAAAATCAATCAACTACATATTCTTTAACCTGTGTGTAAAGCTTAAGCTTCTCTCGAATATTAATACAAAATATCGATCTTTGTAAAGCATATCCATAATAAACACAATTTTTAAGGCAAAACATGTCATATATAAAGAAAATCTGGAGCGCGAATGGTAGTTACATACGTCTTTTTACAGAGAAAAACATTTTAACATGTTGAATAATTTAATCGCCAATACATGTTTTGCGTTTTCATAAATGGTAGCACAGAATATGTAAACTCTTTATATATAAATTAGCCACTCTTACTATTAATATGCAATGTATCATGTATTATACTTAAAACACTAATTTGGCACGTTCTGAAGGCTGTTTTGTTTGTTTCTTTGTTCTTAAACACGTTTGGGGTACATTCTGAAGACATTGTTCAAGTAAACTTTTAAAGTCATTTTCACAATATGTTTATGGAAACAGGCTCAAGCTTAAATTTCATAAATGTAGAAAAGAAAAGGAATATTTATCAAAATGACTTACTTTCTCCTAAAGTACACAAAAAGGACTATTTATCAAAGTGACTTACTTTCTCCTAAAGTACACAAGAAATCGACTATTTATCAAAGTGTCTTACTTTCTCCTAAAATACACAAGAAAAGGACTATGTATCAAAATGACTTACCTTCTTCTAAAATACATAAAAAAGGACTATTTATCAAAATGACTCACCTTCTCCTAAAATACACAAGAAAAGGACTATGTATCAAAATGACTTACCTTCTCCTAAAATACACAAGAAAAGGACTATGTATCAAAATGACTTACCTTCTCCTAAAATACATAAGAAAAGGACTATTTATCAAAATGACTTACCTTCTCCTAAAATACACAAGAAAATGACTATTTATCAAAATGACTTACCTTCTCCTAAAATGCATAAGGAAAGGACTGTGTACCAAAATGACTCACCTTCTCCTAAAATACACAAGAAAAGGACTATTTATCAAAATGACTTACCTTCTCCTAAAATGCATAAGGAAAGGACTGTGTACCAAAATGACTCACCTTCTCCTAAAATACACAAGAAAAGGACTATTTATCAAAATGACTTACCTTCTCTTAAAATACACAAGAAAAGGACTATTTATCAAAATGACCTACCCTCTCCTAAAATATATATATAAGTGACGTGATTTTTCACTGCACTGTCCTTCGGTTTCGATCAGTAATTTCCTTTATGTAGTTATTAAACATAACTATAACAATAATTACAAAGCAATCTAATTAAACTAATAGCTATAAAATATGAAAATGAAAACATGTCTGAAATAAATTACCTTTAAACTTCACAAGAAAATAAACGACATCTGTATAAAGTATACTGATGCTAAACCAACTTCGTCAAATAGCTTGTGGTTCTATAGAGCAATGTGGCACAAGGAACTTCGCCTAACTTCCATAAATGTCTATGTTTTGAATGCTTTCTCAGATGTCTTAGGAAAATACTACAGTAGTACTAATATTCTCATTTATAACAAAACTCAAATGTCATTGCTCTCGTAAGGCTGTCATGCTCTACTATTCGTTTTGAAAAAAAAATAAAGAAAGAAAAAGGATGTTGAGACACGCAGTAAATACGCCAAATCTAGATAATTAGTGAGTTATATTGATTTATTTTAATAGTAGATTTTCTGAATTTAAATTGCTTGTATGCATTAAAATGATCTGGTGTTCTTTTTCGCGCTTGTATGCTTATCGGTTGAGACCATATAGCCTATATACTGAACATTAATCACGAAAAGTATATTTTACAGATTTCCATATTCTACAAAATTATATCATATTTGCAATTCCTTATATATGTGTGACAAATCCATTATAACATTGTACCTCATATGTCACTATTAGGTTTAAGTCATTCGTATTATGCCACTTATTTATATATTTAAATATATAATCATTAACTTAGCTAGGCTAAAATGACTAAAACATTCGCGACATTTACTTCGATATATATAAACAGAAAGTAGTAAAGATCAAATTTGTGGGAGAACTCACCTTATCTAGTGTTTTAATCTTCAATATTCCCATCTTAAGACTGCACCTACCATGTTCTTTGTTTGATGCAAAATGTAGTTTTAATATATCAGTGTTTGTATCAGAGGTGTACAGTATAAAGTACCAGTCAGTTCTAATAATTCTTTGAAGTTTGACTATTTCATAGCGTGTAGCTATGTTGACCTTTCTGTCACAGCAATGACCAATTCAGTATTTTCCATGGCAAAGTATTATATATTTCTCATGCAAGTTCTAATCTTTTTTCTTTCTAAATTTCCACAACTTTATTTCCGTAAAGAGTTAACTTGAATAAATTTGGTTCAGTCGAGGAGAATTTTGAATTGATGCTCTTAAGGGATCAAACTGATTTAATATTTCACGGAAAAGAAACAAACCTTATTCATCTGGAAGAATACTGCAAATAAATACATTTTCACCCACTCGTGAAACTTAGACAGTTGTTTTTTTAAAGGTACTGAATAAGCTAGATATTTTTCTGACTTTCCTTCATGATTTTGCAGGTATATGTCCTTTGTTACGTGTAATACTAGAGAATTTAGTCTATTCATTCTGTGGTGTTGTGAAGAGAACAATATTCAGATACCCTAAGTTAATAAAGTTTTACTTAGCACGTTGACAGAGCTCTAATTTGTTAACAACGATGTATATAATAAGCTAAATTTCATGGATATAATGTTTTAGAAATGAATTTTTCAACTTAAGGATGAAACACATAATTAGCTTTGCATGTATTTTATGAAAAAATTTACAATATCATAGATGAGAGGTGTAAAATATTTATATTGTTGTTTTTCTCAGTGCAAAGCTACACAATGGACTGTCTGAACTCTGTCCACTGCAGGGAATCGAACAAGAATTTTAAGTCCATAATCTTATCGCTGAAACACCGGAGGACAAAATAGCGATATACATATTTACACTTGCATATAATAACTACATCTCAAATAGAATAATTTGACAATGTATGTATATATATATATCCAAAACACACAAGTTTCACCTGTGTCTACGAATAACAAAACACTAAAATATTATACTCTTATGCTATTTCTCTCCTTTATTAATTTCTTCTAAATTATTTGTTTCACCAATATACAATTAACTAAAATGTACACGTTTTAAAAATATATTACTTCCTTAAAATTGCAATTAAATAAGTCATTAATGAAAAATAAAATATTTCTATTATTTTTGTAGTTTATCTGTAACCTAAATATATAAAACGCAGTTTTTTCTTTCAAAACAGAAAATACATTCCTTATAAAAACCTTTTTCTTTAGGTTTATTCAATAATCTATACAAGTATTAGGCTGTTTTCTTGATAAAATAATTTCATTAACTTTGAATACATCTTTCATTGTTTTTATCTACTATTTGTTTTAATTGTGTATTAACAAATGAAATATCAATATGTATATTTATACAATGAGTCAAAACAAAAGGTATAATATTCTCTTGAGGTTTACTAATATCTCTGTTTAAATGTTTTCTTACTAAAAATTATTCTTAACATTTTCAAACCTCTCAATATAACTTTTATATAACACTGAACTAAGATTTTTTTTTAGTTATAATAATCTGTTAACTCTCGTTTATTTATTGGAAACCATACGATATAATCTACTTACAATATTTGTAGGAACGTTGAATTTTATATGTTTGGATGATTACTAAAATATTGATATGAGTTTGTAGTTTATAAAAATGTCAGTTTTTAAACAGTTACCACCACATCTAAAAAGGACATGGCCTTATCATTTCTTTCAAAGTAAACTTAATTTTCTTGTTTATTGAATTTAAAATCCCAACATATTTATTGATATCTTGAGTATCTTTCCATATTACAAAACCTCCGTCTAAAATATCTTTCTAAAAGTTTTAACGTAAACTATCATTACTAATAAGACTCGAAATATCAGGTAAAAAAGAGGTTTTAACAATGTGTCTAAAAGGTCACTTAAATGTTCAGTAATTTTTCGAGTATCTCCGACACTCGGTCTTCCCGAAATGTTTTTCGGGTATGTAATGTAAAACCTAAAACATTATTTTTCCAAAATATTTTGTAAATTGTTTTGTCGCCACTTTAAATAAATAGAAGTAAGAGGGCAGAAGCAACTGGTTGTGTAAAGTTAGTTGGAATTGTGAAACCGTGAAAACTGTTACTAAGACTTACAGAAAAGTCAAAGCAAGAAAGAGGTGTAAAATTATAGAATAAACAAATTGCATTTATATAATAATAAAAGAAAGTATAATTATGATAAGATTATAATTTAAAGGGAAAGTATATTGGATAAACTTTGACTAATTTTATTTATTTTTTAGCATTTTTTAATATATTTAATTTAAACATGAAGCATACATTTGGAAAATATATGTACTTAATTTGAATTATTTATGTTTAGTTGAAAAATGTTACTTTGTTATAGATTCTCAGTAAAATTATATCCTGAAGAATGACCTTTAAAGTCACGAAAGGTTGAAGAAATTTATAAAGGAAAAGAAAAAACAGAATAGTCTGATATTCCAGTTATGTACATATACATATATATTTACAAAACTTCTGTTACATCTCAAAATTAAGAGCCAGGATCAGTTTTTGTCTACACTGATAATTTCATCGAGACTTGCACATTCTTGTTTTTTTAATATAGTTCTAGTAACTAGTTAATGCGTATCTCGAGCAAAACTCAGTCATATATTAAATGCAGCTGATGTAGGCAGCTTCCGAAATAAAAAGAAATCCGTGGTTGTCCATCCGATCAGCACCACTGATACTTCATTCTCGATATTGACACTATTTTAGAGGTATTTCACCAAAGTTCATTTTGCACTTGTGTTAAGGATTTAATCAGACTTGATTTACAAGAGACGCTTAAGCTAGAAAGATATCTAAAAGTCTTTGATACGTTTAATGTTTGGTTCTTCAATAATCCATTTTTATCACACTGCCAAAAAATCGATTGTAATTTCGGTTTTCCATACACTTCGAGTTCGTTTACGTAAAATTTTCAAAATGAACTATAAACTAGAATTAAGTACTGGGTAATCTCTGTTTTAGTAGCCTCACAATCAACCTTTATGTGGAGAGAAACGTTACAGGATTAAAAGTAAACTATATATATACGTCTATTTATCCTATCTTCTTTATAAGAAAGTATTAGAACAACGGATGAGTCATTCATATACATATATACCGTAGGTTCCTTCCTCATCTATAATATCGCTTGTTTGGTATTAGTAATATTTAAAATTAGGGAATTCATTAGATAACATCTTTTAACAGCGTACTTATAGGTATCCACTATATTCTGACAATTTTTAATCCCTGCTAATTTTTTTTAAATGTAATATCTACACACTAAGACGATGCTTGTAAAAAAGATAATGCTGGAATACATTTTATATTTAAAATGATTTTTCAGAAAGTATTTCAAATGTTATAAATTTAAAGAGAAATTGTATACTTTAACAATAGGTGTTAAAGGAGTCAAGATCTTGGCAAAAATCACTTTTACACTTGTAAAGCTTCAATGCTAAAATTCACTGAGGAAACTGAGTAGCTTCAATTTTTTTTTTTTTTTTTACGAATGAAGGAATGTTAATTTAATATTAATATTAAAAACAACACCTAGCTATTTCCCACACCTAAAATCATATAAAGCTCTAGTGGGTGAATATCTATCGGGAGTAATTAGAGCTGATACTAATTGAAACTATATTTGTCATTTGATGATGGTATGGGTTGTATTACCTAATATGGATTAAACTGAATTTATTTTACGACTCCGGGACTCGAAAATAATATATGAGTTACAAATTTAGCTGAAAAACCGAATAGTTCAAAACCGCGTTTCGAATGAAAATATAGGAAGGAGTGTATGTATATCTAAGAAGTAAACCTATATTTTAACATTAATAGAATATTCCCTGCTGATTTTCTACATACAAAACATCAACGCTCTTTCTAACTCTACTAAGATTTGTTTTTCCCAAGAAATATCATTTTATTTGATGCATTTTTCTCGCTCAGTTTAAAACCATCATTTTTACTTCTTAAGTTTAATATTCTCATTTCGCTATGAATAACATCTCAGTATTTACTATTAAAAGTGTTCTAAATCGCTCAGTATTCATTTAATTTAAGTTTTGGCAAATTATAGAAAGAGTCAAAGGTTTCTTTGCGAATAAATCTTTCACCATTTCGACCAATGTAGTTAAGATCTCCATGAAGAGCACAATGTCATGTAACTCCAATAAAATAATTATTTTTAATAAAAAAGAGCAGATGTTAAAAGGAACAAAATATAAAACACAAAGTCTGATTCACAATAAAGCAAGTGACCAAGTATATATTTCAATTTAATTGAAATTCTCTCAACAATTTGTTTTTCTTTATTCTATCTAATAATTGAAATGTTAAATATTTGCTTTTAAATATATAGGCCCGGCATAGCCAGGTGGATAAGGCGCTCGACTCGCAATCTGCGGGTCGCGGGTTCGAATCCCTGTCCCACCAAACGTGCTCCCCTTTCAGCCGTGGGAGCGTTATAATGTGTGGTGATGACTAGCTGCCTTCCCTCTAGTCTTACACTGCTAAATTAGGGAAGGCTAGTGCATATAGCCCTCGTGTAGTTTTGCGCGAAATTCAAAAACAAACAATTTAAATATATATAAAAAATTAGATAAAACGGAAAGCATTCATTATTTTTCTGTATATAATACGCAAGACAATTCATATTACCACTGTGAAAGTGCATTTTTTAACACTTATCAAATCTTAATGTTGCACTATGAGATTAGGATAATATCAACTAACGACATCTCAGCTCAGCTGTTTCTTACAAAAAACAGTCATGCGTAGATTGAAATTCTCGCCTAGTAGCAATACACGACTCAAAAGCCAACTTTATTAATTTCTTGCAGTAAAATGTTAATCGTAACAGACGTTGATTTCAAAACAATTTGAAGTAAGAAAGTAATATCACAGTTTGTTTGTTTGTTTTGAATTTCGCGCAAAGCTACACGAGGGCTATCTGCGCTAGCCGTCCCTAATCTAACAGTGTAAGACTAGAGGGAAGGCAGCTAGTCATCACCTACCACCGCCAACTCTTGGACTACTCTTTACCAACGAATAATGGGATTGACCGTCACATTATAACGCCCCTTCGCCTAAAAGAGCGAGCATGTTTGGTGTGACGGGGATTCGAACCTGCGACTCGCAGATTGCACGTTAAGCGCCCTAACCATCTGGCCATGCCGGGCCAATATCACAGTTATAACATCCAGACAATGTTTCTGAAAAATAACTACGATTAGTTAGATTTAATACGTTTTTAAGTACAATTTGCTGAAATAAAAACGTAGAAATTTTAGATGTATTTTTACCAATTACTATAATTACTTTGTGATCATAAAGCTATGATCACAAAATTAAAAAATTTTCTTGGAGGTCATATGAGATAACTTAAAGCGAATAATTGTATTTGTCTATACAAGTAAAGTTGTAACTACTTATGTTCGTCGCACTTCATAAGAACGGTATTCCAGTTCCCGTGTTGTTCTTGAAACTACTTTTAATGATCGTTACCAATCTGATAGTCATGATTACACATTGTTGTAGTTTCCGTTCTAACACATATCTTGACAGACCTCCCACTGTACATGGACATCAGTTTCTTAGAGCAGTTTAAGTATACCAAAGGCAAAAAAAGTCCATTGGAGATACAGAGAGGGATTTGGTAGAAATGTGGTTGGATTGACTTCTGTTATTCCAGTTTCTTCGACCATCTTTTTCATGAAAACAATTTTTAAATTCAAGGTGTAGCTGCAAGTTTGTATGCCTTTCTGGGTTTTAAATCCTTCTTTATTATCTATTTAAACGAATTAAGGTATTGCTACAGATTGGCTCGTCTGTAGTTTTGAAGCTGTTGTTGTCCTAAGTGTGACTTTTTCTACTGTGGAGAATATTTAATGTCCTCTGCTTTGAAATGTTGTGTCCTTTAGTTCTCTATTATATAAGATTATCACTATAAACATATCTTTCCTTAGAAGTACTATGAAATGTATTTCTCAAGGCATAAAGATACTAGTAGCAGCAACGCACTATTGAATGGTTTGGAATTCGCCGCAAACCAAATATATATAGCAATTAAATATGTCGCAAGATGCCTGTGACGTCAGTCACTGTATATATATAAATCGTTTTAACAAAGCGTAATTAGTTTTCTATATTTGGAAATAACGAAGCTGATACCCAACACAAAAGACATTTCGATTTTCCGCTACTATAATTTATTCATTTATAGTGTAATAAAATTTAATTAAATTTGCTTTTATTGTTACATGTCTTATTGGAACGCTAGAATAACGACTGTTTTTTACAAATGGTAGTTACGTATATATATATATATATATAGTTCAGTTAAGTGAATCTTGATCACTGTATATTTAAGCGCCTATAAAAGCGCTAATGATAAAAATATACATCCTTGATAAGTACACTGATTGTAGTGGTTCTTTAACGTGTGTACTAATATTTACAGAAAGAAGACGAGAGCTGATGATCTGGTGCATGTATGAGTCACAAGAAATTCAGTTATTATTTGAGCACAAACACCGAAATACCTACATGTATGTATATACTGTATGTTTATATCTTTACCTCGTTCAGGTCGAGTAATTACTTAGCGCCTACACAAGGAAAACCTATCTAGTTTATCACAACATAAGGAAAGATACGTAGCCCTAGTCATCAAAATCACCATAATAATGAAACCACAAATGTTTTAATACACAAGTGCTCACTAATTGTACAATGGTGTCAATATATCATCTAGAAAAGGATCTCCTGAGGCATTAAAATCTCATTAAAACAACTTGCCAGCATATGTAAAGATTCTCAGCCTTGTGACATCATAAACCAAAGTCACATGTGTTTAAGGTTATACAGCGTTTCGAATGTTTTTACATGTTGGATGTATATAATTCAACGATTTGTACTAGTCTTTAAGATTCTTTACAATGATATAGTTGTGTTGTACACTTATTTCACAAAATCAAAAATGAAAAGGGAAATTATTTAAGACTACTTGTTGACTGTCTGCTAGGTTGATTAAAGGATATATCAAGCAAAAGGTTGAGGAGGATGCAATCGATTAATCTGTGTAGCTGGAAAATTCGAAGACTAATAGATGGTTAACACAGTAATAAAGTATTTATTGTTGAGGACATATGCTCATTGTAAGAAATAAACTACTCTTATTTGTACTGCATTATGCTCTTTTGTTAGCATTCAAAAGTGTAATGTATAAATAATATTTGGAGATATGATAATTAT